>NW_004955405.1:29905847-29947990 GCF_000276665.1 Chinchilla lanigera | reverse complement strand
CTTTTTGTTTTGTTTTAGATGTAAGAGCATGCTCATGTTAGGTACTTACATAAATTGTTATATTATTTTTTTCTTATGTAATATCTTTTTGTTTGTTTATGTGGTTCAAACATATTCTTTCCTTAAACTTTTAAAAAATAAAAATAAAATAAAATTTTATTTTGAGGCAAAGTCTCACTAAGTTGCTCAGGCTGGCCTTGAATTAGGCTAATTTTATTGTCTATAAATTATATCTCCATAAAACCATAAAAGTGCTAACCTAGAATAAATGTTTGAGACTTTTTTGTTGTTTGGGGGGTTTTGTGCATTTTGTTTTGTTTTGTTTTGTTTCAGTAGTGGGGACTGAACCCTCATCCTTCACACTAAGCTACATCTCCAGCCCTTTTCATTTTTTATTTTGAAGTTGGGTGTGGTGGTGCACACCTGTATTCCCAGAACTCCAGAAGCTGAGGCAGGAGGATCACTGTGAGTTCAAGGCCAGCCTGGGCTACATGGTGAGATCCTAGCTAAAAAAAAACAGTGCCCTATTTGTTATTTTGAGACAGGGTCTCTCTACGTTGCCCAGGCTGGCCTGAAACTTGTAATCCTTTTGCCACAACCTCCCAGAGTGCTGAGATTACAGACATGCGCTGCCATGCCTTGCAATGCTTGATTTTGTAGAAAGGAAGTCTACAAGCAAACACTTTAGCAGCTATGGAGGCAAAAGGAGAAATTAGTAAGCAATCAGAGAATTTTTGTAGCTCATCCAGGAGAAATTTCCACTCCCCATGGAACCCCAGAAATCCCAGGCCATGTGGCGCTCAACTTGGGACACCCTGTCTGGAAACATAGACGTGTCAGGCACCTGAAATAGACCTAACACAGGCAGTGGCTTCACGGCTTTATCTGGCTGGACAAACACTTAAGGGCCTCTCCACATCTGCTCCCTGGAGCCTCCGAGCCAGAAGAGTGTGTGGGCCTGTAATATGCACTGTGCACTTCCTGAAATGCAGTTCGTATACTTCAGTGACAAGCACCCTGACCTGGGGCAGGGATGACAAAATGTGAGGATGCGATCTATAAGCCATGCTAGATCAGAACCGTCCTCTTCTTTCGCATCATAAAGGAGCAACAGGAATATGTCAAGTAGAACTATCCTACAGGTAGTGGCACATGAAGTAGGAGGATTGCAACTTTGAGCTCAGTCTGGGCAACTTAGCAATTTAGTGAGACCCTAACATAAAAAATAAAGAAAAAGGTTGGGAATGTATCTCAGTGCACAGGCAGCCCTGGGTTCAATCCTCTGTACTGCAATGGAAATTTTAAAACATCAACTAATAGATGACATATTAGGACAAAGTGTGATTATCTGGCCCACCCAATAGCTCAACAATTAGTTTCAGCCAGCCTTGACTGGCTACGTCCAGCTGCAAACTAGAGATGGCCTGACCCAGCTCAGTCTAACCGCACTTAGCTATACACTTTGTACTGTCTGGCCACAAATGTGTCCTGTTTTACTAACTTATTTCAAGGACTTTCTGCCCAGCAATGAGAGATGACCAACACTATTACTCAGTTACTTCAAGGACTTCCTGCCCAGCAATCAGAGATGATTGACAGACACTACCCCACAGAAATTCTCCATGCTTTCAAGCTCCTGTACTTCTTGCTTACAAAACCTATATAAACCAGTTCCAAAGCCAGCTCAGGGCTGATGATGCTTTGGGAGTGATCTCCCATCAGCCTGCTGGTGTAATAAGTTGGTTGCCTTCCAACATCTTGGTGAAGAGTGTTTTCCATGTGGTTCAATACCAGTTCTACAACAGTACCACCACCACCAAAAAAAAAAAAAAAAAAAAAAAAAATCCTATTCATCATATCTTTAACTACATACATAATTTAAAACTTTCTAGTAATCACATTTTAAAAACTGAAAAGAAATGGAGACTTAATTTTTCAATAAACATTTTTATTGATTTGTTTATTTGTTTATAAATGAGTTCTAGGGTTTTTTTGGTTTTCTTTTTTGGTATTTTTGGGTTTTTTGTCTTTTATTTTTTGAGATAGGCCCTCACTATGTAGCTCATGCTGGCCTTAAACTTGCTATGATCGTCCTGCTTCAGCTTCCCAAGTGCTGGGATTACAGGTGTGTGCCACCACACCAGGCTTGGGTTCTAGCTTTTATTTTATTTTATATTTTCTTTCTCCTTTTTTCTAGGCTCTAGTTTTTGGAACAGTTTTAGTTTCATAGCAACATTGAGCAGAAGTACTAGGAATCCAAACAGGATCTCTATGCCTCCTCAGAGTCTTTGTGGTATCCAAACTATTGCTGAGTCACCTTCAGGCCATGGTGCTTGGGGACCCTTAACCTTCCAATTATTCTGATGGTGTTTGGGGACTTCCTCCACGGAATGAGCAGGATGAAGGAGTCTCCCAGCCATCATCCGTTCAGCAAATACTGAACCTCCACCGTGTGCCAGACCCTGTTCTTGGTGTTCTTGATCTCCAGAGCAGAGATTCTAGGGATAGGAGACAGACAGATGCCTTGTGTAAATGTGTGACATTTCAGATAGGGATGAAGGGTACTGAGAGAAGACAGGACACATTAAAGGAAAGGCGTAACTTTGTGAAGTTTTATTAGGAGATTTTCTTCTTTTATGGCTTGTGTTGCTTTGTTTTACATAAGAAACTTTATGTAAACCAAGGTCATGAAGAATTTCTCTTATGTGTTACTCTAGAAGACTTCCAATACTAGGTCTTAGACTGGTGAGTGAGGGTTTCTCTTACTCTCTAATTGTGAACTGTGGTTCTTAGTGGTGGAAAGAGGGAAGTGATGCAAGGAAAACATTCTTCTTAGCCTGTGGTCATCCTGGGTATGGATGGGAGACTGGTTCCAGGACTCCCACAGATGCTCAAGTTCCCTATAAATGTAGTATTTGCAAATAACACCCACATGGCCTCTCAATAGTAACCACCTCTAGTTGACTTACACTATCTAATACAATGTAAGTGCTATGTAAGTAATTGTTGTGTTACACTGGGGAGTAATAACGAGAAAGACGTTCCTACACGTTCAGTATAGGCATTTTTAAGAGAAATCTTCCAGCTGCAGTTGGTTGAACATGCAGATGTCAAATTTGCAGAGGGTCAGTTGTATATATTTATGTATCTGTGTAAACACGCACTGCTGTTTCTTATTTATTATTGAGTGTTTCAATGTCTTTAATACTTGAGCACGCAGTTCCTCTTAAGTGGGAATATTTATTAACAACTAAAGTGCATGCTACACAACAATAACAATAACAAATACATAAATACATAAATAAAGTCCATGTGCTGCTCACTGGGCACAGTGCTGAGATCCTGAGGTGGGCTTAACCATATAAGGACAAAAGACGGTTTCTACTCTCTGTGTACTCATTTGCCAAGTCTATAGTTAAGAAGTGTTGGGAGTAAAAATTGCCATAATGAGCTGGTCATTTGTTAAAATCAATCCTCATGCACGGACCCCTTAATGTTTTACTACCACTTCTCTGCGGGCCAGTGGGCCAGTCTGTCTGTTGGTCCCACGCTCATCGATGATCAGATATGTACAACACAAGGTTACACAATGGCAGTATAAAGCAAGTGGATAGCTAAGGGGAAAAGCACAATTTGCCAGCATTTAGGATTTCATGACATGGCTGAACGTGACCCAGGACGGTTATTAGAATCACTGGCAAAGCCTTCGGCAATGAGGATTCGACATGCTCCAACCTGTTAGTGAGGGAAGAGCTGTGGTGGGAACAATGCTGAACTCTTCAAAAGGGAGAATTTGACATTAAGGGAACAGAAGAGGTGCTTGCAAACTTGATTAAGCCCCAGAAAGTTTATAAATACATGTATTCTATTAAAATATAGCCCAGTATAAAACGAAGGATGGTATGCAGGCCTATCATACAATTTTGGTTAAAAATTTTAACAAAAATCTAAGTAGTTAGTTGTTTTTTGCCCCTGAAATCACACAGTTGAAACATAACTAAACTTGGTTAAACACATAATAACTTTATAATTTGTGTAATGTTTAGTTCATTTTTCAAGAGAACATCCTAATGACACCTATTTTTCTAATGATATTTTGATACTTTTATTTTTAAGTGGGTACTGATTCTCTCTGAGTGGCAGGAAATGTCCCACAGATGCCAGCACTCTCGTTGCTTTTCAGGTGGGTGTAGTGGCGCACGCCTGTAATCCCAGCCCTGGGGAGGCTGAGGCAGGAAGATCGTTGCGAGTTCGAGGCCAGCCTGGGCTACAAAGTGAGCTCAAGGCCAGCCTGAACTGCACAACGAAACCCTGTCTCAAAAAAGATCCCCCCCCAAAAAGGACTTCAGCCATTTGCTCAAGGTCATAGAGATTGTGGGAAGAGCTGGCGGCCAGCGAGGCAGGAAACTTGAGCTCAGACCACATCTCCACCACGCACCACTGCCTCCTAGTGGGGGGCCAGAACCAGAATTGTGGATTCCAGATAAAGTTCAAAACCAAATGTCTTGCATAAAAAGATGCCTGGTGGTCATCTCTGTAGAACTCACAGCAGTGAGTCTCCATTAAAGGTTTCAGCTCAGGGTGGTTTTGAGTAATGACTGACTACATTGTCTGTTGTCTGACCATCATATTTTTCACGTCTAAAAATTTTGAAGTCTAAACCCCACAATCCCTAGTTAAAGTCTATCATCACCCTGTTTCTTAATTACTTCTGCAGGACCTATCAGGGAAGTTAAACATGTCTGTTATAAAAGTTGAGTATTTAATTGCCTTACCTTATAGTTCAGCCAGAAGGTAGACAAAAAAAAAAATGATCTCCCATCTTAAAATGACATACTGTCTTTGTACATCTTTCAAGCAGAGGAAAGGTAATGGCCATGTACAGTTTTAGGCAAGACTGCTGATTTGCAGTCTCTCCAGGAAATTGTAGTGTTTCCGAAGACAATATCCCTCGTCAAAATAAAGTACGCCTGAAGCAAAAGTGATGACCACAGTCCAAGGTAATGACACCATGTGTTTGGTTGGAAACAACTAGAAGACAACACAGTTATCATAGCAGACAGTCCACCCTATAATCTTTCTTTGTTCTCAGGTCCCAGGTCCCCGTCACCCGCGGAACTGGAAAAAAAAATAGTCTTTCCTTTTCCTTTGAGTATTTTGGATTTGCAGATACAGCAGAAGAATCATTCATGACGATGAAATGAAATCTAGGAAGCAGAAACAGATGTATGTTTTAAAGGAAGTTTGGCCCTTGCTTAGTTTCAAGTTTTCAAAGAATGCAAGGCAATGCTATAACATTCTCTAGGAAACAGAAAGGGGATTTATAGGAAGAGGATGGTAGGTAGGGCCAGGCCAGCTGAACAGAGGAGACAGGAGATTGAGGCTTTTTTGGTGATAAGGGGAGTTATCGATGTTAGGGGATCACCAGAAATCTGCTTCTGGGTACATACCCCAAAGAACTGTAGACAGGGACTCAGGGATATTTATACACCCATGTTTAGAGCACTAGTACTATTTGCAGTAGCCAAAAGGCGAAATGCTCCAAGTGTCCATTGACAGATAAATGCAAGGACAAAATGTAGTACATATACATGGGGGATATTAGCGAATTCTAAAAAGGAAAGACAGTCTGACTCATGCTACCACATAGATGAACCTTGAGCACATTATGAGAAGTGAAAAGAGCCACTTACAAAATAATAAATACTGTTGTGCTTTCAACTTTATAAGTTGCCTAGAGTGGTCAAATTCACAGAGGCAAAAAAGTAGGATGCTGATTTCCAAGGATGGGAGGAGGTGGAGAAATGAAGAATTCATGTTATTGAGCACAGGGTTTCAGTGTGGGAAGCCAGGACACCTCCTGGAGGTAGATGGTGCTGATGATTGCATAACTTGAATGAACCCAAAGCCATTGAGCCGTACAACTTAAATGGTTAAAATGGTAAATCTTATGCTATTAAGGAAAGATCAGTAAGGCAAGGCATGGAGAGGACAATGCTATCAAAGGTGATAGTGGTGAAGGATATGAGAAGGAGCAAAAAATATAAGGCTCTAAATAAGATTTCCCAACTCTGTTATGGCGTAAAAATGATGCAAAATAAAGGGAACGCTTGTCAAGTGATAATTTATCGAGGGCCTACAAACTACCAAGGTTTAAATTAAGGATTTTATAGGCATTAATTCATTTATTCTTCACAATAACCCAGTAAAGTTGGGTACTGCTGTTAAACACTTTTGGGATCTAGCAAGATTAAGCATTTGCTCCAGGCACTGAGCCTGCGCCTGTCAATGGAGTCAAGAGATGAAGCCAGGATGTCTGACGAGCCCAGTGGTTCCTGGACGTCAGTGTGCCGCAGAGGACGTCAGTGTGCCCAGGGGGCTTGTAAAGCCACAGATTACTGGGCCCTGTCCACAGATGCTGAGTCAGTCGGCGTGGGGCGGGGTCCAAGGATTTGCACATCTGACAGGTTCCCCAGTTGCTAGTGAGGATCACTCTTTGAGAAGAAGCGAACCCGCCTACATTCTTAACAGCTACAAGGTAACAGTAGAAGGACTTACTCTGTCTAAGAGGAACTTGCAGGGGGAGGGGGTGACACATGGTAATGCAATGTGCTGAAAAGAGCTGGAGCGGGTGGGGACAGGATGGCCGCATTTACTACCCTTTTTCAGCTGTGCCTCCTTCTTCGAAATAACAGCACAGGGCCAGGTGCTAATCTCCATCAACCAGGTATGAGCAGAGGTCTGTTTCCTCGGAAGTAATGGAGAGAGACTTACGGCATCGTGAATTCTCACCAACTTCATCACCCAAATATCCCATAGTCCCTTCAACTTGAATATGAAACCCCATTAAAGGCTGAGCTCCTGGACCTCACAACTCAGATTGCTTTAAACTCAGTGCTACAAAGGTCAGCATTTAATTATTCTTTAATTGATTCATGTGCTTTAGTTTTTCTTTTTCAGCTAGTTTAAAAGGTTTTTGGGGCCAAGGACAGTGACTTATATTTATCTGGGCCGTTGATGTGATCAGAACTGTCTTATACTAGATGTATAACTGATGCCTACTGAAAAAAAGTGTTCAGTGAGTTAGAGATTCCCAGGACATCAATATCAATACAAACAAGTAGGCATATCATGAAAATATTTCAGAGAACATAAATGTTGGCCAGCTGCTGGCAGTCCTGTCACCTGTCCAAACAATGACATAGACAGAAGTACTTGTGGCCCAGTACAACTTCTTGATAGCTACACAAATCCAAGGAAGCTGCAAGGGGATGGTTGTACCCTGAGGTTGTACAATGCACACCTTGTACAACTCTCAATGGTACCTGTGTCTATTGTGTGGAGCACACAGCATATTGGTTCCTTCCAAAGCAAGTGGTAGACCTTATAAATACCATTTCTAACAGCTCTTCCATAAAATCCGCTGCATATTTCTGTAACTATGCTTTCACAATGTTTTATAATTTTCTGATTGCTGTTCTTTCTTCCCCATTATCTTTATTAATGGGCGCCTTAAGGGTAAGAACCATCTCTTCTTATCTTTGTATCCCTAGTGTGAATAGGCAAGTGTAGTGAATATAATAGTTTCCATAAATAGACATTTGTTCTAGGAAGTAGTACGGTTTAAGTATGTCCCACAAATAAGTGTTCGTGAGTTGGAAGCTTGGTTCTTGATGTGGTGATGTTCAGGGGTGCTGGGTCCTTTAAGAGGTGGAGCCTATTGAGAAGTCAAAAGATTGGCCCCGCCTCTTTGCTCTGGCTTCCATCAGGCCATGCATGTGACCTCTCCCTCCCACGTACTTGCTGCCATGATGCCATGAGGTTCTCACTAGAACTGAGGTGATGCTGAAGCCATGCCCTTGAACATCCGGAAATGGGAGTTAGACCATTTTCTTCATAAAATTAGCCTGTTTCTGGTATTTGTTATAACAAAAAATGGATTGGTATAGTGAAGAAAAGATAAGTAATCCTTGTCAGACTGTTGGATGCTCCAGATGGTGGTACCTAGTAAAATGCTTTAAAATTGCTTGGAAAAGTAGCAAAGCAACAGGTAAATTCAAGGGCAAAAAAAGTTAATGGTGCCGTCTGAGTTTCAGTAGTTTACCTCTGCAGAGTCCTATGGTGAGTTTTCTTAACCTTCTCACCTACAATCCACAGCAGCATATGGGTAGAAAATTTTGTCTCCATTTCATGTATTGCATACTCATTTTCAATATCATTTTTCTTTGACAGCTAGTCAAATCAGGACAACTTCTTTCCCCCTACATAGGCATGATGCTCATGAAAACCTTTACAAAGACACACCATTTGAGAGATTGCTGTAAGAATGTAATTGTTATGGTTTGTGCCTGTGTGTCCCCCCAAAGTCATGGGGCAGACTTTTAGAGTTTGATTGATTATGGGTGTGAGAGCTACACCCGCCCTGGGGTGGATAGTTTGCATATGTAAGGGAGAGCAAGAGGCTGCTTGTGGCCATTCCTCCCTTTTAGTGCTTGTTGCTTTTGCTGTATTCTGCCGCCATGAGCTGTAGCCCTCTGCCATGTGGCACTCTGCCTTGTAACCTGCCAAGTATGGACTAAAACCTCTACAAACTGTAAGCGAAATAAACCTTTCCTTCCTTAATTTGGGGCATCAGGTATTTTGTCCCAGCAACGAGAGAAAAATAACCAAGACAGTAATAAAATTCATAAGTGCTTTATTCCCTAATACCTTTTGCTGGGGGGGGCGGTGTTACTGGGGATTGAACCAATGTCTTTGCACTGGGCTACATCCCCAGTCTTGAGGATTGAGACAGAGTCTTGCTGAGTTACCCAGGCTGGTCTCAAACTTGCAATCCTCCTGTCTCAGCCTCCTAGAGTGCTGATATTATAGGTGTGCACTCCTACACCTGGCTTCTTCTATCATCTTATCATTTGCCCTTTCTGTTAACCATCAGGTAGTGTCATGAAGTGTTGTCCATGTCCTGGCACATGCCAGGATGATATTCCCCATCTCCCTTAAAGTTAAGTGGGCCAGGTGACTTGCTTTGGTCAGTGAATATAGGGGGATGTGTGTCATTTTCTGATGGAAGTTTTAAGAGCTGCCGTGCAATATCCTGCTTCATCCTTCCTATTGCACTGTAATGGTCAAACAGAAGACTCCTTCAGCCTGTGGTTTCTGAGTAATTTCCATGAGTAATATGTTCACCTTTCTTACTGATGGGAAGTCAAAATGATCAAAGGAAATGCTTCTTTGAAGTGCCTTAGTGAAATAACTGGCTAGACGCATACATTTCAATTCCCCACCTTTTATTTGCAGACTTACTTTATGGTCCATTATGATCTGTGTGAGCAGGGTGGTTTCGAAGGCCTCTGCAGGGTCAGCAGTCCTTCCCAGGGTAAACACGTGTCTACTGTCTTTGATTAGTGCCCTCCACAGCCGTCGGTCTCCATCAACGTTAGGGACCTCAGACTCACAGAATTATGAGCTTTGCTCAAAGCAAATTCTCTTACCCATCAATCCTAAGAGCTATCTGAAAGCTGTCTATGCCCTCTAGATCACCCTAATTTTTGCCTCTCTTTTGCTCTTGGCCAGTCCATCGGCTCCCTCTGAGGTCTTTCATCTGCCCAAGTTTGGAACATACCACATGGGCCACTGGCTACCTATTGGACTTCAAGGCTGTTGATCTTTCCTTGTTCCCTCGGGCTCAGGGCCAGGGCTGAGTGTGGACAAAGTATTGAGTGGGTTACTTTTATTCTCAGGTCCACACATCCCTCTTCACACTGGGGTAACAACTCAGGTGAATCTTGCATTGTCTTTACTAATTGTGGCTCTTCAGCAGATACATTTCTACATCTCCGCTTCCTGGGCTCTTAAACACTAATCTTAGTTCCGTCCAAAGATGGCTGTGAGGCTCAAGTAATATAGCACATATTGACCCTTGTAAATGGTCATTGCTCAATATATTCTGACAGTCATCACAAGTCGTGTCAGCTTTAGACTTAAAAGATACCAATGTGTGGTGAGGGGCAGCTGCACACCTGCTGGGCTGTGAGAAGCCGAGTGTGCTGGAAGGAGCCTGGGTTGTGCGGGGAGGTGGCCTGTGCAAATTGCACTGCTCAGCATGGCTCCCTGCCCTCTGCTGACTTGCATGTAGAGAGCAACTCTTCGGAAAGAGCAAACACTTTGCATATCAGCTGCTGGTGGTGAGCCAAATAAAAGCAAAGTGAGGAGCACTGGAAAGCAATGGCCCTGGTGCAAGAAACCCTCAGGACTCTGGCGTGAAGGGAGGAGTGGGAGATAAAGCTGTGTGGTGCCTGAGACTGATGGAGGGCGGGGTCCACCACACATGTTCTGCAAAGGAAGGAAAACACAGTTGGTGAAATGTAGAAAGTAGTAAACGTTGAGCAAACAGCTAGCATGAAAACTGCTTATTGAGTGAGCAAGTGAGCCATAGAACTGTGGTGAGGGATGGACACAGGCAAGTAGGGTGAGAGGGTGTGCAGGAGGCGTGAGTCTTGATGGGATGGAGCTGTAGAGAAGGTGAGGGGTCTCTGAATGTTGCCTTCTCAGTGAGAGGTGGGTGGACTGCACCAACTGGATTCCTGCCCAGTGTCAAGGGTCAGCGTCACTTGGCTGGTGTATGTCTGCCCATGTGTTAGCCGATGCTCTGCTTGAGGGAGGGTTCAGCATTGATCGCTGGCCTTCCTCCAGAACCAGTTCAGTGCCTGGCATATGGTAGGTGTTGTGTAATAGCTTACTGAGTGAGTAATGGATGAATCCATCCTGGAACTGGGTTCCAAGTCTAACAGATAGGAAGCATTGCTAAGGTGGTCGGGTAAGACCCTAGGGTTTCCATCCAGGAGCCAGATAGATGGAGGCATCTGGGGTAGGAGAGCCCTCCCTGAGGATTCCAGTGTGAAGCTGGGAGGTCCAAGGATCTGCACTCAGCATTGCAAAAGCAGGCTCTATGAGGAAGATGCAGGAGAAGGTGGGTGGGGGCTCCTGTTAGAGGAGTCTGTGCTTGTGCAAAGCATAGTGCCAAACCCGGGCCTTCTAACAAGCCTCAGAAGGGTCCCTGTCCCCAGGGATTAAGTTCTCTGTGTGCGGAGCGTGTTGTAAAATCTCTGCCTGTTTTCAAGTCCCCCAGGCTCTTTCCTGGATACTACAGTGAAAGTATTGATCAAACACTTCTGTGCCAGGCATCTGCAGAGTGCCTTTTCTTCTTTAATTTAATTCTCACGTAAATCCTCCAAGGTAGATAGCATTCTTCCCATATTAAAAAATGGGAACTAAAGCTTAGTAAATTATAGATCAGGGATTGAAGCCCATGGTTTAATGCTGCAATCACTCATGCCATCAACCACTAAGAAAAACTCCGAGCTTTGCTTTTTTTAGGTTAGAGTGTGTGAGTATGGTGAAAATATAAAATACCTACTCAGCTTTTGGTTCTTTGCTGAATGATGGTTCTATAAGTCCTTCAGTATACCCTTATGTTTCTAGGCTAAGGAGAAGTGAATGGAAACAGGCTGTGAGGTGACCTAGCGACCTCTGCCCCCACAGATCACACTCTCCTCTAACCCCTTAACTAGAGTATAATCAGGACCTGGGACTGCCTTCTAACTATGGGCACGAGGCAAAGGCAATGCTGTGTGACTCCCATGGTGATGTTAGTTCATGTAAGTCTCTTCCTAGACTATTCACTACAACCTCTCCAAGGCTGCAGCAGATTAAGAAGTGAGTTGCTATGAAACCTATAATAGCAAGGAAGTAAATTCAATAACATGAGGGGTTTGGAGGCAAATCCTTCCCCCTGCCCACCCTCTGATGGCAATTCTGACTTGACTGGCAGCCTGCTGAGGCTGTAAGGAGAGAGTCCAACAGAGCTGTGTCTGGAGCCCTGACCCAGAAAAACTGAGATAATCAATGAATGTGGTTTTAAACTGCTAAGTGTGTGATAGTTTGTTATAACTATAGAAAACAAATATACAGACCATTGTTTGACAAAACCAGCTCTGCCATTTGATGATTAGATGGGCTCATGGGGTTCAGAGGATGGTGCGAAGCTGTTCTTGGGCTTTTTCCATGGGTGGACATCAGTCTATGAGGATTCTTCTCTTTGGTGGGGGATAGGGAGGTCTTTTTCTTTGTTCTCAGCCAGGCCTCAGCCTCCCAACTCTCCCCTGACATCCTTGTTCTCAAGCCCTAGCAGAGCCCAGCAGTGGAAAAGAGTATCTTCATTTCTTGGGGCAGCTACAAAAGATTACCATAAACCATGTGCTTATGGGCAAGCAGAAATGTGTTCTACACGGTTCTGGAGACTGGGGAGTTCAAGGGCAAAATACCAGCAAACCAGTGTTTGGGGCGGGCGGGTTTCCTCCGGGATAGCTGTGTTCTCCCTCCGACCTCACCTGGTGGGTAGAGTTTTTCTATGGTCTTTTAGAAGGACATGAATCCCACTCATAAAGGTGCCTCCTCCATGACCTCCAAAAAGCCCCACCTCCAAATACCATCTCCTTGGGAGTTAAGATTTCAACACAAGTCGGTGGGGGGACACAGACATTCAAGCAGTTGCAGAGGTTCCACTTCGTACTGTTCTGTCCTTTGGAAGGCAGGTAAAGCAGCATGGGGTGGCCTTGGGGTGAAGCATCAGCAAGATCCGCCTCCCTTTCTTGTATACATCCTGATCCCTTCTAATCTTATATTTCTCAGCACTGTTTTGCCAGAAGTTTCTGTTGCTTGCTTCCACGTCACAAAGACCCCCTTCTGTTATTGTAGTTGGTATAAACCTGTTTCCAAAGGTGGCATTAGTCAATCACCTCACCCCTAGGAATGAAGGTGGAGAAGAAAATTCCGTAGAGCCTTCCCTTCTTTTTGGAAATGAAGGTTTTATATTACCGAGAGCAGGGAAACTGTAGGTTAAAGGCTAAATTCCTTTGGTTATAATGTAATAATAAAACTTTTTTTCATCTCAAAAAATAAGGATCAAATAAAACTTGTGCTTCACCTAATTGTGTGTGCAAATACTATCACTGTCCTTCTTGCTGTGACATGTTTGTGCTGGCTGCAGCCTGAAGTACTCTCGGATGGAAGTTCCTGGGGGTTTGGGCAGTGGGGAGCTGATCCCGGGCAGGGAGGGCAGGTGACCTACTGACCGCACTCAGAGTCCCTCCCTGTAAGCAAAACAATTGCTCCACCGACATCCGTCATTTGGCTCTGTTGAAGGGTGGTAGGAGGGTGTGTTTTGCCTGCTTTGTTGTAAGAAGGAAAGGGAGGGTTTCTCTGTCCTGGATGAGGAGGCAAAGGTGGCATTCTTGTATTTTTGTTCGATCCTTTTTCATGAGCAACCTCACCTGTCAAAACATGATGAAAAATGGAAGTAGACCAAAAGAGAAAGAGGCAGGAACTAGTGAGATAATGAACTAAACTGAACCAGAGCCTTAAAACACAGTACAGAAGATGTCTGACTGCATTTTGTTTTGTAATTGCTGAACTGAGTTTTCTTGGATAACTTGTGTGTGTATGTTCCTATATTTATCTCCTACTAACTGTGGAATGCAGTATATAGGGAAATGGATATTTTAGGATACTATGGTTCAGGTAGATAGAATCATAAGTAATTTTGAGCTAATAGGATCAAACATATTGTTGTGCTTTGAATGTGTCCTCTAAAGTTCATGTGTTGGAAATTTAAATCCTGAATTCATGTATTAATGATATTTGGAAGTGGGCCCTTTTGGAGATAGTTAAGAGTTAGATGAGAGCATGAGGGGGTCCCCTAGAGGGTGTTAGTGTCTTTGTAAGAAGAGGAAGTGTCCTGCATCAGCAGGTCTGATCTCTCCTGCCATACAAACCCCCTGCCATGTTAGGACGTGGCAGGAAGTCCCTCACCCTATCCCAGTCTCATGCTCTTGGCCCTTCCAACCTTCTAAATATGAGAGAAGTACTAGAAAATGAACGTAGACACATATTCACTCGCTCTGTAAAATCTTTGTCCACTGAATTAAAACTAGTAATCTCCAGCTTTTTCAGGCATAATTTTGTGTTTTTCTCATAATTATCTCCTCTAGTGCCCTGAATGTTTGCTCACTCTCTTCTCGGATCAGTTAAAAACTTTCCCTTGATTTTGTGTCCCTCAGAATTACACAGTGTCCAAACCCATCTCTGTCACTTCAGCCCTGCTCCACCATTGAAGTCAAAGCCTTCTCCCTGTCGCCCATCTCTCTGAGTTTCTGATACACAGCTTCCTCTCAGCCCTTTTTGCTTGGGTCAGCTGATGCAACATTCCTCAAACATTCTCTCTTCCTGTTTGCATCAACAACATCCCAGAAGTTTTCTAAGGACATTTCTTCCCCCACTGCCTCTTCAAGGGTTGAGCAGTTGTGTGTTTTGTTTCATTTCATTCATTTTTCCCTTCCTGATGCCTCTTCTACCATAAGGCTGAGAAGTAGAAAAGGCATCCTCCTGGCTCTGCACGGTTGGGGACAAAGCATTTCTCCTCCTTTCCTCCCATGCTGGTCCTGTTGTTTTCTTGCTCTCTGCTCTCTCCTGCTCCCTTGAAGAACACTAAGCCCCAGGCATATACTTCCCTTACCCAACTCCTGCATCATTCTGCAGCCTCAACTCCACAGGTGACCCCTCCACACCACTTCCTTAAAATCTTCCCCACTTACTCCATCTCACCTCTCACCTTCTTGGCCACTCTTGCCCCTTTGTTTACATCACCAGTGACATTTCCTTTCTGAAACCTCCAACCACTACCTTCTCCCAGGTCATCAGCTGACTTGCTTTGTAGTTAGGCTGATTTTCCTTTGTGGATGGAACCTCCCACTTAAAAAGAATATTCTCTAAGCCTGTTCCCATCTTCACTACTGTTCCCATCCAACTTAGAGTCCGTAGCTGTTGATATTCTTTTAAAAGTATTCTTGATTCATTGGCTGTTCATAGGTAAACTTTCATCTAAATTTCTTCCTGTATAAAAATTAACTCAATATCATCATGTATGTAAATAAAACCTACAGAAGATAACAGAGCTGGGGATATAGCTCAGTGGCACAGTGCCTGCCTGGCAAGCACAAGGTCCTGAGTTCAATTCCCAGTACCAAAAAAAGAAGATAACATAGAAGAAAGTCCCTGGACTGTGAGCTTGGCGAAAAGTTCTTAGATATGACATCACATGGATACACAATCTGTTTTTTTTAAAAAATGGATAAATTCACGACTTCATCAAATTTTAAAAGTTTCATTGTATAATAGGTCCTGTGTGGAGTTATGTTTGTGAATTACATATCTGATGGCCTGACAAAGGACTAGGTTCAAGAGCATATGAAGCATTCTTGGGTACAACATTAAAAAAAAACAACAATTTGAAAGTTGGTGAGACATGCAGATTTTCACCAACCAGTGAAACAAACAAGCACTGGAAAATATGGTCAATGACATAAATCACTAATGCAAGTCGAGACCGTCACCATACAAATATACAAAAGCAACTAAAAAATACCATATAAAAACAACTAAAATAAAAATTATTGACAATGTACTGATTTAAATAAATGATTGAATAAATAAAACATGGATGTGTTAAATATACACAGTGCTTTAAAATTAAATTAAAAGTAAATTTTTACCAAGGAAATGTAATATACATCATGTTATGAAATAAATATTAATGTTGTGAATATTTCTGCATTTATCTCATACTGTAAGTATATCCTTTAAAATTATCTATGGTTAGCAAACAGTATTTCTTGGGAAGAGTTCTCTTTTGTTCTGAAATTAGGAACTTCCTGCTTTTTTGGTGCTGAAAAAACCTTTTTTTTTTTGAAATGATGGAAATGGTAGCTTTTCGTTATTGTTGCTGTTGGCAAATTAACAGTTTGGCAACTTTATGCTGGCTTTCACAACTGTTTTGGGAAGATTTACTGTCCTGAAAAATTTAAGTCTGGGAACCACTAATCTAAGAATGTTATCATTGTAAAATATGGGGGACTAAATAGACAAAAACATTTGGAATTTCTACATAAAATATGAACTCAGAAACTTTAGTTGGTGGTAGTAGTTTGTGTTTCATAAACTTTACTTTGTGAAATTTGAGTTTCTTCTACCACTTCTTTACTAGGTGATTTTATCAACACCAGATCTGAAAAGAACTGAAATTACAGGAACTGGACTATAGTAGAGCTCCGGGTATCATATATCTTGGGAGTATGTACTTTTCTGTGGGTAATGAACTATAAACATTTCTGTCATACTTGTCTTCATTTGCTGACTCTCTGTGTATTAGCTTTAATATTTTTTGCTCTTGTTATCAGATGAATCCTATATATTAGTGAAAGCTGCAAAATATGCAATAGTGGGTGGGTGATTTCTTATGTTTTGTATCAAAGAAACTAAACTGATGAAAAATATGGGAGCATGTTTCTGACTGTAAAAATTGCTTTTACTTACATTACATAGTATTGGTAAGACAGCCACTCCATTGAAGTGTGAAAATTATCTCCTCGTGAATTCTTACCCTACTTGGGAAATGTTGAGATGTGTGTAGTTTTAATCTGCTCCAGGGCTTTCCAAGGATGTAAAAATAGGCACTGATTAGATTTCCCCCTCATTTCAATCCCTGCCCCAATTCAGATGCATCTAATCTTGCCCCATTGGGAAGCAGATCCTTTCCCTGGTTCTGTGCCATCTGCATTTCAATGAGCTGTAGAGGGAGAACAATTTCCCTGACACCTATAGTTGCAGAATGAGACCATTTGCAGAGACTGTGTTTCGCCCACAGCAGGTATTTTTACATAAATTTGCGTTAATAGGGAAAGCGGGAGAGGTATCTCCTTAGCGGTTCCTTGCTTAGCCTGGAGACCGAAATGTGCGGTGTGGAGCCCTAGCTGTTTTTGAAAATTCATTCCCCATTAGATCACTTGCATATTCCAACTTTACTCAGATCAGAGTTTTTATTGCTGATGTTCATTCATTCATCTATTCCTTCATTTGTTCATCCAGTCATTCATTCTTTATCATGCAGTACTGGGGATGGAACCCAGGGCACTCTACCACTGAGAGGAAACCTCAGTCCTTTTTATTTTTATTCTGAGCCAGGGACTCACTAAATTGCCCAGGAGGGCTTTGAACTTGCAATACTCCTGCTTCAGCCTCACGGTTACCTAAAATTTTAAGTGGGTATCACCATGCCCATTATAGCTGCTGATATTTAAAAATGATTTGTCAAAGGCTACTTGAATACAGTATGCTCCAGTTACCACAATTTAATTTCAATTTAATTTTTATTACAAATGAATAAATAAAAAATCTGTAAGGTCTCAATTTGGGGTAGCTCCTTATAGCCAAGTAAACAGAGAGCAAATCCTTGACTGGTGTCACTTCTTTCAAACAATAAAATATTTGACATTGATTTCTTTGTAGATAATAGTGATTTAGGAGATATGCAAATATCAGTGGAATCAGAGAACAGTAGAATAGGAGCAAACTGTCTCAAATTCATTTATACATGAAAACATAACATTGAGAATATTTTGAGAAAGAAGATAGAGAGTTTGGAGATTGGGAAATAAATTTGCAAAAAAAACCCACTTCAAGAAATCAAAAATTCCTAAACATTTTAAGCTAAAATTGAGTTTGTGTTAAGTTCTTCTAAAGAATAGAAGAGGTTAATGTTTTTAGCAGCAAGAAATCATTAGGAAATTCACAAATTATACTTTTATTTATTCTTCCACTGTGAAGGATACACATTTGTTAGCTTAAGTAAAATCTGCTTTACATGGTTTCACTGTGGAAAAAATAATATTGACTAAGCCTCTGATCCTGCCTGATATGAAACTGATACACATTCCGGATTATGGAACTTTTCAGCTGGAAAGTACCTTTGGATGATATTTAAAGGCACTAAGAATCTTAACCTGTGCACCATTTATAGTTGACAAGATGTAATAATAAATGCCATAAAGTGTGACTAATCATATTTATCAGTAGCACAGATGGAGTCCTAGTTAACGAACTTATTAATTCTCATCTGTTACTGGGTAAAGACCTTCACAGGACTCCAAAATTTTTTCTGGGCCAAACTTTGGAGATGAGAGTCTGACTTCAGGATTTTACATAGGCGAGGAGACCGAGACTGAGAAAGTTGACCACACGAAGATCACACAGCCCCTTTGTGATACAGCCAGGTGCAGCCCCAGGAAAGTTGACCACACGAAGATCACACAGCCCCTTTGTGATACAGCCAGGTGCAGCCCCAGGAAAGATCAAGAAAGGCCCGCAAATGGACCTCTAAGGCCTCTGTTCAGGGCAGCAGCCATGGAGCAGTGGAGCCTCTGAGGGGGTGGGACCCTCGGAAGAACCAGAGTGAAGCTGAGAGACAACAAACCCAGGTCATACCACAATGACACTTCATTTTTTTGTTTTTGTCTTTGTTTACTTTGGACAGGGTCTCGATATGTGTTTGAGGCTGGCCTTGAGCTCACTGTGTAGCCTAGGCTACCCTTGAACCCACAATAATCATCCTCCCTCAGCCTCCCAAGTGCTGGCACTACAGGTGTGCACCACCACATCCCACTCTGAGTGACACTTTGAAAGGCTCTGTGAGAAACCAGAATATGCTTCTCCCTCAAAGCAAAGGATTGTTGAGCCAGAGACAAGAAGAAAGAATACAGGAGAGGTGCCTGGTCTCCCTCTAGCTGTATAAAAGCAGGACATGGATTTATAGAGACAAAAGGAATGCTGCCTTCACACACACACACACACACACACACACACACACACACACACACACACCACGTACCAGAGAGCAAAGGTTAACCACCGAAGACAACTTTAAACCCTCATTGCCTGTAGATGATACTTGAGGAATTTATATTGGCAGGCTTTGCTAACTAACCGCCTTTATCTGCCCTTTGTTTGCTCTTCTCCAAGCTGCTGCCCGCAGTCAAAGTCCTTTTCCTTTGTCCTACCATTTCGATAAAAATTTACCATGCTTTGTAGAAGACAGTATGTGAGCCGCAGTTGGAAACCAACTCAGAACTGATTCTCTGGGTGTCTTGTATGTGTCTATGAAATATATGTGTTAATCAATCAACTCATTTGTTTTCTCTTGTTATTCTTCTGCAGCAGGTGCCAATTCCAAGTAGGAATTTACTGGGGCCTGGGGGTGTAGCTCAGGGATAGAGCACTTGCCTACCATGCACAAGTCCTTGAGATCAATTCCTAGTATGAGGGGGGGGGGGAACGAATTTATTGGGAGTTATTATAGCATCCTTCCAGCTCTTTTTCTGTTTGTTGGTCATCTTGGTGAGGAAGAACTATTAACTCAGATTAGAAATTCACAGAGTAAGATTTGTAACTCATTATATATAAAGAAATCTAAAAAATTGTTTCAAAACCTGGAAACTCTACCACAGCGGCCAGCACCTTTGGGCTCTGGGCACCAACTCTCTGGGTTTGGTTGCGAGGTAAAAGAAAAAAATGAATCACAGCGCCAGTCACTGTAACTCATAGCAAAGTCTTGTTTTTATCTTGAGGTCCCTGGGAAATCATTTCAAGTCAAACACCGAAATAGAGAAGACTAATACTCTGGTTTCTCTTAGATCGTATAAATCTTTCACCTTTACTAAATAGAGAAGAGTATGTTCAAATTCTCACTTGAAACGTTTAAACGATTTCCATCTTTCTGTTCATTGCTGGTTGTACAAGTTTGGGCACGTAATTTACCCTGTCTGTGCCCTGAAAGCAGGCCTTCCGTGGACGGTGATGGTATTCGGAGCTGCACGACTAAGTGGTCAAACTGTGTAGGAAAAGAAAGAAAAGAAAAAGGAAAAAGGAAAGGAAAACACAAGGACCTAACGGAACAGCAAGAGTGACGCTAGAGCCCACGTCTCGCGATAGTTCATTCGCGGAGGGAATCTCGCGAGCACTGCTCCTGGAGTCCCGGATGAAGCTGTGAAGCGCAGGTCTCAGCCCCTAGAACTGCCTGGGCATTTCCTTTGTCTGCGTCTCACGACGGAAGCCGTATATGAAAGACGATGTCCGGAAGCTTCTACTTTGTAATCGTTGGCCGCCATGATAATCCAGTTTTTGAAATGGAATTTTTGCCCGCTGGGAAAGCAGACCCCAAAGATGACCGTCGTCATCTGAACCAGTTCATTGCTCACGCTGCGCTGGACCTTGTGGATGAAAACACGTGGCTCTCGAACAATATGTACCTGAAAACTGTGGACAAATTCAACGAGTGGTTTGTGTCAGCGTTTGTCACCGCCGGCCATATGAGATTTATCATGCTTCACGACGTAAGGCAAGAAGACGGAATAAAGAACTTCCTTACTGATGTTTACGATTTGTATATAAAGTTTGCAATGAATCCATTTTATGAGCCCAACTCTCCCATTCGATCAAGCGCTTTTGAGGGAAAAGTTGAGTTTCTTGGGAAGAAACACCTTTTAAGCTGAAGGCAGAAAAATTTCAAAATAAACAGTGTCACAATGGTGTATACTCAGCAACGTGTACCTTGTAAGTAACTTGATTAACTAGCCTGGAAAATCTTTTACTTGTCTCAGTTTATCTAAACCTAGTGGAACTTCTTTTATAATTTAAAAATAGTACATTCTGTTTCATCTTGGTTATCAACAGTCTTTGCTTGTGAAGTATTATTTATAAAGTTCTTTATCAATAATTTTGAAATATTTGTATTTTAAAAATTGAGAAGCTTTTGACTTTCCTTATCCAGAAAGTTTGACCTTGATGTGGGAATTCATAACACGAATGTCGTCGTCAAGATTTGGCAGACAGATTTAAATTAAAAGATGGCGCGGAAGGAAATGAAATTGATAGCCCATGCAATGACTTTCTTGTGCATTTGGAGATGTACTGTAAACATTTCTAACACACAGCACTACCTAAGAAGCTGAAGCAAAACATCTTTACAGTGCTAAATGTTATGTACCTGCCTCTGTCAGAGACTGGGAATAGTGGTCATCACTGCTATAATTTTAGAATGTTGGACCCATAAGTATATGCTGGACCACAGTTACATGGTGAAATGTGTTGCCTCTGTCACTGTATGTTCTTGTATTTCCTTTCAGAAAGTAAGCTGGGACTTGAATAGGCCGATTTCTATCAGTACTTGTAAAAAGCTGTAATACAGTTTAAGAACTGTTATTAAAGAAAAGTTTGGGTTACACTGACTTTTGGCTTTTTGGGGTGTACACTAAAGGAGGCCAGTAGTTGTCCCTTCTGTACAATACTAAGTGTGTGATTTCAGTGTAAATTAATGAATATCTGTGGATATTTTCTGTGCTTACTATGAGTGCCTGAAGAATTTTGTTCTGTTCTGAATGATTTTTGAGCAAGTAATTCTAAGCTTGGTCCTATGTCCTTATGCCATCAGATTTTACTCTTTCGTTTATTTGATTTCTTAAATAAAGATGTTTGTCCAAGAAAAAAAAAAGATTGATGAGGGGATGAGAGGAGTAGACAGGAAAAGACAAAGACCTGAAGTGACAGCATTCCATACACCCATTCAGTATTACCAGTAAGTAGTAGGTAGAGATAGTGAGACCCTGTCTCAAAAACAAAAACAAAACAAACAGAAAACTAGGAGTTAGAAAAGGAGAGACACTCTGGCTTTGGAAATTGAAATTGGACCTTAAATCTGTAGCCCTTTGATTCTTTTTTCTTTACAAGGTTTTCCAAGATGAGGTCTCACTGTGCTATCCAGGCTGGTCTCCAGCTCCTGGGCTGAAGTGATCCTCCTGGTTCAGCCTCCCTAGTGCCAGGACTATAGGCACAGGCCACACCACATCAGCCCTTTGGAATGCTCATTTACCCATAAATATCCTTAGCTCTTTATTTTTTTATTTTTAATTTTTTTTTTTGAGGCAGTGTCTCATTGTATAGTGCAGACTGGCCTTGAACTTGCTTATGTAGGCCAGGCTGGCCTCGAACTCAGAGAGATCCTCCTGCCCCAGCCTCCTGTGTTTGGGAATTGCAGGCATGTGCCACCACACCCAGCTCTTTCCTCTTTAGTGCTGAGACGTTTTCAGCAGCCCCACTTTGCGCTGTGCTGCGCATCTTGTGCACAGCTGTTCTCTGAACTACAGGAACAGAGAGCAGAACTTCTGGGGTTCGAATGTGCCCCCAGTTTCATGTGTTGCAAACTGAGTCCCCAGTGCACAGTGTTGAGAAGCGGGAGCTTTATTCACAGATTAATGGACAAACAGGTTACCTGGAAGGGGCTTTGTTCCGAAAGCAAACACTCCTCTGTATGCTCGCTGTGTGTCACCGGGTAAAGCCCCACACGGCACCACTACGTGCTGATGCTGTACTTTTGGACACCTCAGCCTCCGGACCCCTACCTCTTCTCCATAGCTTTACTCCAGGGCTTGTGGCTTTTTGTTTTTTTCCTTTCAGACTCATCACCTTTAAAGATACTCTAAGTCACAGGTTAACTTAGTTGCTAGAGCAAAGGGCACTAACCTGACCTTAAGATGAAGAAACAGATTCAGCAGGTTCAAAGAGTGTTCTTAGGCAAAACATGCTAGACCGCGTCTTACAGCCCCTGCCAAGAATAAACACCCGTGAATGCCCGACCATCATGCACCTCTCCCCCTGAGGGCTCTACTCTGCTCTTCCTGGGTGTCTAATTCTGCTTACGGAAACCTTCCTGTGCCCCTCGCTGATGTACCCTGAAGTTCCTTTCTGTGACTGGTGTCAGTGAGCTGAGTTGAGCCTAATTCCCTTTGGGGGACCCTTGAAGTCCTGTCTGGGGACACTTCCTGCGCACTAGAAAGCCTGTCCGTTGTGTCCTCTTCCCTCCGTCACCTCTCTCCCCCTCAGACCGGAAGCCCTTCCTTCCCAGCCACCTCTGCACACCACGCTTCCTCTTGCCGATCCCGAGACTTTGCGTCCTTTGTGTTCAGCAGCTGACTCAGAAGGCCTGCAGTCTATGCAGACGGAGGTCTCCTGGGGCTTGTAGTTCCTCTTCTCCTGCTCCATCTTTTAAAGACAAGGTCTTTCCACACAGTTCAGGCTGGCCTCGAACTCACAGCGATCTTCCACGCCACACCTGGCTGTCGTTCTTCTTGAGGTAAATTCTCTGCATTTTTGTAATTCCTGAAACTCTTGGTCAGTGTATTAAGTGCCCCTCTATATTGCTGTGTATTTCCACATCTCTTAAGCCTTTATCATAGACAAGATTTTTGGAGAAAAGACAAAAATTGGTATATCTCTTTATTCTAATAATTTTAACTTCATGTTTTTTATTTTATTTTGAGACACGGTCTTGCTCTGTAGTTCAGGCTTTGAACCCACTATGTAACCCGGGTTGGTCTTGAACTCCTGTTGACTCTCTTGCCTCAGCCTCCCAAATGCTGGGATTACAGGTATACATCACCAGGCCAGGCTTTAACTTAAGGTTTAATACATGGAATTGCTTAGTAAATAGTTGTCAGGGATAAAGATGCTGATTTCTGTCCTGGCTGCAATTCCCGTCCTCTCCCCAGCCATAACTGCTTAAAGTCTAAACCCCTTTCATGGGTTCCTGTAGTTCAGTTTTTATTTTTCTTAGGGACATTTGGTCATCTTGCGCAATAGTGTACTTTTATTGAACTGTGCCAAGTATGTACCTCTTATACAGGTTTGGTTTTTTGATATATATATATATATATATATATATATATATATATATATACATAAAATTGCCTGTGCCTCATATTCTTCTGTAATAGTTCCCTTTCTTAATATGTGAAATCGCCTTCCTTCTTAGCCATATCAGGTTGAGATGAACAGGAAAGAAATGATAGCAAGAAGGCGAATGCCTTGTGCACACCTGTTGGGGGAGTATGATGTGTGGGTCTGGTTGGTTGGGGGATGAAGGGGAGAAAATGAAACAAGAGGGGCTTTTAGATAATAAAGAATAGCTGTGCAAGCGATTGCCACATTCGTTATCTTAATGAAATCACTTCGGCAAAGCGATTGAAATTGGTCAAAGGTAGGGAAGGTGAAACTCGTTGAGCCAGAAAAGGCAGCAGTGCCTGTGGTGGTCAGAACTTTGATATCAAGTGACCCAGAGTTCTGTCCTTGCTTTCCTCATAGGTTCAGGCAGGTTTATTGTGGGGTTCAGGCAAGTAATGCAATCATTGCAAACCACAGTCCCTTGAGTGACGGAACTGGGAGAGCCCGATGCACAGGATGATTGTAATGATTCAGTGAGCTGGATTCAGGAAGATCAATCAATTCAAGGCCTGGGGCAAATTAGTTATTAACGAGGATGATAAGGATGAGAGATAAGGGCGGGAGTGAAAAGATGGACAGATAGAATTGTCCTTGGTCGGGAATTAAGGAAGCTGGAGACTTTCATGGAGCCGAGGGAGGATGCGAAGACTTCTGTGCAGGCCGTGGGAGAGGATGAATGGAAGGGCTGGCTGGGAGAGGGCTGGCCGGGAGGAAGCAAGCACCTAGGGGAAGAGAGCAAGGGAAGGGTGATCAGGATGGGAAAGGGAGGTCTCTTAGGACAGACCTAAGAGGACAGGTCTCTTAGGAAGGCGAACAAAGAGAAAGGGAAGAGACAATAAACCAGAGTAGGGAAAATACCCTGAAGCTGTTGCCACTCAGAAAATATTGACAGTGCTTTGTCCCTTGTTGGGTAACAGGGAAAACTGGCTGATCCACCTGAGGCAATCTGAGGAGGCCAGGAGTCATGTTGCTATAGAAACTTCTCAGGGAGCCAGAGAGAGGAAGAGATCACAAAGGTTACTCAATAAATTGTGTGGCTCCACCCTGTTACCGTCAGATCTATGTTCAGTGTATACATTGTAGGGACACAAAAACCCTCTTATTTTTCCCCTATTGGGGTTTGATATTTGAGTCACAGAAATGAACTGACAATAGCCCAAGTAACCAGAAACAAGAAGGTGGGCATAGTGGCTCACATCTGTAATCCCAGCACTTTGGGAGGCTGAGGCAGGAGGATGGTGAGTTGGAGCCCAGCTTGGACAATTTAGTGATTTAGTAGGACCCTGTCTCAAAATAATAGAAAGGACTGGGATGAAGTCAGTGCAAAGGCCCTGGGTTTAATCCCCACTACTGCCAAAGAAACAATACAAAACAAATAAAACAAAAATGAAAAACAAGGCATACAAATTTATGACGTGCATGAGAGTGTCACAAGAGTGAAAAACGAGTGCCCCATTGTGTAACCTAATGGGACCGAAAGCTTGTGTGCCTTTCTTCCTCTAGGCGAGAAAAGGGATAAGGGAAAGAGTGGACACAGCCTCAGACAGTGTGGGCTCTGGGTGCGGCACCAACTGAGCCGTCCTCCCTGCCTGGTGAGTGTTAGGTTTCCGGCGCAGAAAAGAACCAAAGGAAAGAAGGGCTTTAGTCCGGACTGAGAGAAGGAGGCAGCATGCCATACCAGACGACACTGGGGCTAGACAAGGGAGCTGGGGTTTATAAAGACTCTAGCTGGGGGCGGGGCTTAAGGGGCGGGCTTAGTGACGTATCAGGAGCTGATTGGGGGTTTCTTCACAAGCCGGAATAGTAAGAGGAAATTGTGTTCAGGGTGGGGCAGGAACCTATCAGCGAGATTACAGAGAAGGGGCTAAAGACAGTTATATTTCCTCTGGAGGGAACTCCCCTAGTCAGATCAGGGGGCTTCAGTGAAAGTTTTTCACTGAATTTTGGGGACAAAAAGGAGCGAGGGAAAGAGGGGCCAGAGGAGGTCAGAGAGACTTCAGCTCTGGGATAACTTTGTTTTTTAGCTCAAATTCCTCATCATATTAAAGCACCACACTTCAGGACACCATTTTCTAAGCGCCAGCGATCCACGTAAATATTTCTTTTCCAGTAATTTAGTAACCAGTGACGAAAGAAACATCGTGTGGGTAACACCTCAAAGCCTCTGCACCCGAAACAAAGCTCATTACCATCTGCCCCACCATCCTGGTTAATGACCCAGGATTCTGCTAAACTCTCAGCGCAGGAAAGTGACCTCCGTCGTCTAGCGCTCCTTCTCGCTTACATTTCAGCTTCTGATGAGTTGTTTCAGCAGCAACTCGGCTTCCTCTTTGTCTCTCTCATTCCAAGTTCCTTCGTCCAGACCTTCGTTTGTGTGAACTTCTGAGCTAGAAACCACTTTCCTGTACGAAGGACCAAAGTGCTTAAGTGAGTTGCCCAATGTCACACCGTAAGCCCAGCCAGTGGGTCAATCCATTTCTCTCCCGTTCCTCCTAGTGCTCGCGGGGCACATGGACACCCACGAACACAGCAGAACTAGTAGGACTCATTTCGTATGAGAGCAGGCTCATATCTGAACTCGCATTTCTCAACAAACCACTCCCAGATCTGTCTGTCCTAAGCCGTTTCTTGAACTTTGTTTCACATTTCCTACAGCCTGTCAATCATCTTTCATTGGATGTCCTTCCCACAGTCAAAATTTTAAATTTCTAATGGAATCTCTTCGTTTTCCTGTTTCCCACCAGAAGCAAGAGTACAGTGACGAATTAGGAACTGTGATGTAGGTTTTAATCTCAGGTCTGCCGTTTAGTAAATAAACTCCGTGAAGCTTCTGCTTTCTTAGTTGTAAAATGCGGTAAACAATAGTACTTCACAGAACTACTGCAAGAAGTAAAATGCAAGAACTGTACTAAGCGCTCAGTTTATATCCGTCATGCTGCAGTTGCTCAGTGTTATTTGTAAAAGCTTCACATTATTGTCAGTGCTTCTTACTTGCTCCCCAAATCCAATTACTTTCTGGGTTGTAATGATTATATTTCCACCTCAGAGGTATCGCTTAAGTTCAGTGACCTGTGTGAGTTCTTCCTACCAGAGAAGACAGAACCTAGGCTGATAATTTATGGATCCACAGGTAATCATAGCATGACTGCCACAAAAATAACTTTCTTTTCCACTTAGTGTTTCCCTCCCCTCCTCTGGCGGGCTCTGACAGCACGTGAGTCGCTCTCGTGGCAGCCAGGCGGACTGTATTTTACTTGAACAGTTCCCCAGGTAGTACAAAAACGTCTCCACGCTTGACTCAGTGAGTCAGGTCAGCTTTTCCTTAAATTCTCTCCCTCTTCATCAGGAACATCCACATTAAATTTGTTGCTTTATTTAACACTGTCACCAGCTTTCAGCCCCAAATAGATACCAGATGCATTTCCAGTGGGGAAAAAAGTAAAGCCCGCTTCGCTTTGCCCAACCCTAATTGTTTTATGATAGTTTCAAGACATTCAAAAAATTGCTCCGGTTATGAATTCATGGTACCTAGAATCCCTGTGACTCAGTTTTCCACAAATGTGCTATTCGGGGAAATGCTCACAGCTCAGCAGTTGTGTGCTTTTGCTGGCAGCACAAGCCCTGCTGATGTGCACCATTCCAAACTGTAAGCAGTTTCCCCAGTGAAAACAATGAGAACAGAATCACAGCATTAAACAGTTGGCAGGGAATTTTAGCGATAACTTAATCTACCCTTTTGTTTTGGACAAAGTCCTGCTTTAAACTATTTTGAATAGATAAAAACCCAGGCTATCCAGTGGGTTTTCATGAATAACAATCTTCAAATATTCCCACCCTCCAAATTAGGGAGCAGTTTCTTCTATCTGAAGCAATCAGTATAAACCCCGAGTGAGGGCCTTTGCCTGATTTCTCCAATCTGGTAAAGAGCCAATCTGGAGAAGTTGCTCATCTCTTTCTCATGTACTTCAGGATTAAATTTGGATCCACTCCAGCTTTCCAGTGATTGATTTGAAGGGGCAAACGGCCCAGTTTTTTGGAATAAAGTATGATATGAAAAAGAATGTGGGTCTTTGATAGTACTATT
The DNA here is from genome assembly GCF_000276665.1 of Chinchilla lanigera. Taxonomy (NCBI): domain Eukaryota; kingdom Metazoa; phylum Chordata; class Mammalia; order Rodentia; family Chinchillidae; genus Chinchilla; species Chinchilla lanigera. Next base: position 29,920,185 of record NW_004955405.1, on the reverse strand, counting down.
GAGCTGCGGAATCTACCAACCTGAAGCCATTCTACCCCAGGATTTCTTGTTATGGGAAATAGTAAAATTTCCTTATTGTTTATATATTGGTGACTATAACTTGGTGGCTTTTCTTTGGTGCAGAATTTTGTGGCAGCTTGATTTTCTCATGTCCATGTCCAGCTAAAAACCATTCTGAACAATAGAACAATATTTCCCTTGCAAGCATTTAGAGAAAGGAACAGTAAATGATAGGATCTACTTTAAATTTACTAAGACCATGTGTGCCAAGGTAAACATTTCATTTTGGATAGGGTCAGCAGATCACATGTTAGGGAAGGTCACAGACATCAAATACTAGACTTCAGCAAACATCTGATAAAATGGCTTATACTGTTTTGGTCAATAAGATGAGAATATATTGAGGTGAAGATGTACTTTTGAAGACAGACAAGATGCTGGGGGATGACAACACTTGTCACTAGGTCATGGCATTTTAGAGGTACCTATCAAGCTTTAAAAAAGAAAGAAATTCTGTCACTTGTGGCAGCATACATGAAATTAGGGAAAGTTGTGCTAAGTGCAATAACTCACACATAAAAAGACACATGTATACTGCATGCTCTCCCTTATATGAGGAAGCTGAAACAGTCAGACTCCTAGCAACAGAAAATAGACTAGTGGCTCCTGGAGGCCAGGGGGTGGGGGATGGGGAATAGTCAAAGGAAAATATGAGATATAAAGGTTATATTGCTGTTTATATCAATTGCACAGCCTAACTGCTACAGTTAATAATGGTTAACATATTTAACAATGGCTAAGAAAGAAAATTCCAAATGTTTTCACTACAAAGATGATAAATATTAAGCTGTGGACATAGCTCATGTCAGAGCACCTGGCTAAGTAAATGCATAAGCCTCTCCAGCACCACACACACACACTAGTGATGATGTTGGTGGTGGCGATGGTGATGATGGTGATGGTGATGATAACAATTTGAGGTGGTAGGTATGTTGATTGGCTTGATTTCATTATTTCATATTGTATTCACAAGGTTTATCACTTTGTACTCTATGAATGTATTCATTTATAATTTGTCAATTTACAGAACTTAAATGAAAAAAATAAAGTTACTATGACAGATACCAATGGGTAATGGAACTAATGTAAATGGTGGGACAGCCTCGAAAACAGACAGTGTACAGGGATTTGGTGCAAATGATAATTGGAGACCTAGCTGGGCCAGAGCTGGCACCACAGAAAAATCAACAGGTTAAGACTTTTAATTTGCGTAGTAGGGCATAACGGGGACAAAGTCTGTGTATGGGGAAATATAGGAAATAAATGAAAAGATCGCAAAGTTTAAGCATTTTTTTAGACTGGAAGTTTCTCCTGTTGTAAAATAATAGCGGTTTTTTTTTGTCTTTTTTTTTAAAATCAGTTATTTGAGGCAGTAACTTATTAAAAACCCACATGGTGAAAGCTCACTTGGCAGCCTTTGGTTCAAGGGCAGTACTCTGCAAGGAGGAACAATGACTCAGGCTGAATTCTTGGGATTTGATATGAAGACCCAGTTCTCCTCCTGCTCCTGGACAAAGAGAGCGGCCAAGCCCAGAGACCTCATCCATAGACAGTAGGGATCCAAAGGAAAGGAATGGGGAAGTGACCTGGCACTGTGGATTAATCGATGAGTCCCTATCAGCTTTGTGCAAAACTCCTTAATTATTTGTCTGAGAGCTGTGTTCATGACCTTGACTCATTCACATATTTCATTGTGAACTTGAATGAAAGCAAAGATATGAAAATCAAAATACAGCTGCTGATACGTTGGACTTAATGGCCAAAGGTCGGGTGTGGCTAAGCATTCATGTGCTTATCAGCTCCTTATGTGGGTTTTTCCAACTTCACAGTGAAATATTTATGAAGACCAAAAAGTGTTTTTTTTTTAAACAATGCACAGTGCCATGTGCTAAGGTCCATTTACCTGACTTGGCCCTTTGTGAGAACCGTAGAGGAATTCCTATGAATGACAAGGCCAAGAGAGAGAATTGAGCCCAACTTGGGCAACTGAATGACTCAGAGAGACCCTCTCTCAAAATAAAAAATAAAATAAAATAGACAAGGGCTGAGGATGTAACTCACTGTGAAGATCCTGAGTTCAATCCCCAGTAGTGGAGAAAGAAAGGGAGAGAGAGAGAGAGAGAGAGAGACAGAGAGAGACAGAGAGAGACAGAGAGAGACAGAGAGAGAGAGAGAGACAGAGAGAGAGAGAGAGAGAGAAAAGGGAGATTTTAGGAAGCAGGCAGTGGTAGATCTTACTTGCTTATGTAGGAAGCCAACCTACATGAGAGTTTGTTTGTCTTTGGCTTTCTGCCTCTGAATCAGAAGCCCAAGATCAATTCCCACAAGAAACATAAACCATAGCAGACATTTTGCTCTGTGTGTGTGTTAAGAGTTCTAATTTAATTTTTATTGTCTCCATATGGTAAGCCAATTTTCCCCACACCGTTTATCAACTGATTTCTCTTTTCTCCGGGGAATCCGATGCCATCTCTTTCACAAATCAAGCTCATGAGGCCTCTTCCTGGACTCGCTATCCTCTTCCCATTGTTTTATGGTCTGTTCCAGCACCATTGCCAGCTGGTAGCTTTTCAAAATTCCCTTGGTTTTGTTATCTGTCTATCGAAAGACCAAATGACGGCAAACGTAGTGTGAAGATCTGCCCTGGCTTTCATTTGCAGCGGCTCCACGCGATAGAATGGGTGACTTCGCAGGCAGAAAAGGGCAAAGGAAAGTAGCAGCAGAGAGCCCAAAAATCATTTCAAAGTTGCTGTCTTTTTAAAAGTTAAAGCAGAAGAGACTTCTTTACCAGGCTGGCTGTCTAAAGCCTATTTGTCTGGGGCTTTGGCTACCGTCTTTCTGGTTCCACATTTCTCCGGAGATCAGATAAACAGCCCCGCCTCGGTGTGCCGTCAGCAGTGACTCCAGTTGGGTTTGGTTTATTGAGCCCAGCGCGGAGGCTTAGTCCAAACTGGTGGCCTGCTGTAAATTTTATTTAAGCGTGTTTCATAATAAGGTAGAATTACCCTTTCCCCCAGGTCTCTTTTTTCTAAAAGCTGTTTCCACCCCCCACCCCCCCACCCATGTAAATTGAGTAAATATCTCCTGCCCCCAAATTTTCATGGGAGTTTGGTTGGAATTAATTTGAAATCATAGCTTGGTTTGGAGAGAAATAGAATCTTTACACCAGTAAAGTGTCTCCATGGGAACAGTCCTCGAGCTCTGTGTGTATTTCGTTCGTGGTCACGGTGCCCATAGTGTGGCCCACAGACCAAGCGTGTCCCCCGTGTGGCTTTGAAATGCTCTTCCCTTCTCCGGAGCCTGTTTGTAACCGAGATTTCTAGATGATTAGTATGTGCATTAAAGTTGGGAAAAATACTACCTTCACAGAATTGTAAAGATTTCCTACAAGTTTTATGCATTTCTGTTGGGTTAATTCCTAGGTGTTTTGGGGTTTTTTTCTGAATCCCTTAGGAGTTTCCTCTGAATATTTCATCATCTGTAAGTAATGACAACTGATTTTTTTTTTTTTTACTCCTGCTTTTCTGAACTTTTTGTCCTTTCTTTCCCTTGATTTACTTTATTGGTTAAAACTTCCAATATCACAGGGAAAGTAGGAATATTTAAAAGGTATCCAAATCTTATTCTCAACTTTAAAATAGATAATTCCAATATTTTTCCAATAAATACTGAATTTGCTGCTCATTTTTTAGCAGGCTAAGAAAACTTTTCTTGGCTGGGCATGGTGGTGTGCGCCTGTCATCCCCGCACTTGGGAGGCTGAGGCAGGAGGATCACCCTAAGTTTGAGGCCAGCCTAGGCTACATAGTGAGTTCAAGGCTGACCTGAACTGCGCAGTGAGACCTTGTCTCAAAAGAAGAAAAAAGAAATCTTTTCTCAATTTCTGATTTTCTAAACATCTCTTTCAAGATTTCATAATTAATTATTTTTCTCTATTTCTTTCATTCCCTAGAGCAGTGACCACGAAACTTTTAGAGCTTTCAGTGATTACAAATAGCCAGCTGTGGCTATTTGTTGTCATTACTTACAGATGATGAAATATTCAGAGGAAACTCCTAAGGGATTCAGAAAAAAACCCCAAAACACCTAGGAATTAACCCAACAGAAATACACCTCAGTGCTGTAGGTTCACCACCATGGCCCTAGGGGTTTATTTACCTGCCTTATAGTCCACTGCATCATATGTAAAACAATAGTATTGGAAACAAAAAAAATGATACATAAGAATGCTTATTATGCAAATAATTGTCCAAATGTTAACAGTTAATTTGAAAGTATCATATAGTAATAAAGATAGTAATTCTGAAATTTTTTTATTAGTACATGTTTGCAGTAAACAATGACTACATTCGTGATGGGCAGTTGGTGGGTGGGAGCAACACATTTTAATTCTTTTTACTGCCTCTTCCCCTCCCCTTGTACTCCGTCCCTCCGTCTCCTGATCCCCTCATAATTAATTTAAGTATACTTTTCTGCAGATGTAAGAGAAAGCCACGTGGTTTTGTCCTTTGGTCCATTAATGTGGTGAATTGCATTGCTGTGAGTTTTGCCTCTGAACCATCGTTACATTGAAATAAATCATGCTCTGTTCTAATTCTTCCTTGAGTGCTGGCTCCTTTATTAGATAATGTGTAATAAAGCACCCAGCTTTTTACATTAATTAAATCACGGCAGGAAAAATGCAGCTGAACTCAGTTTTGCTGAAAAAGTAATTTGTTCTCATTCTGTATCTCTTTAATCAGAAGAACAGGGGCCAAAGCAGAATTAGAAGACTTCCCAGGGAGGGAAATTACTCCTATTAGTGACCTTAGTAAGTATTTGGGATGAAAGAATGAATACCACTGTTGCCCTTTTCCTCATGGCTTTTTGGTTCTATAAATGTAGCCCATAGAGACGAGTGTCCCCAGCACCCCCGCCCGTGTGCGGCTGTGTGAGTGGTCTGACATCTGACGTACTCAAGTGTTGCCTTTGCTTTTCACACCCTAAGATAATGCTCTTAACTTCAGTGCCCCTCTCTGCACCAGTGTGGCACGGTCCTGTGGTCACTCTGCTTAGTAAAGCCTGGGGGTCTTCGCAGCTCTACATGGAGCGGACGGAAGCCCCGGCCCCCCAGGCTGTGTGCCCCTTGCTTCAGAGCTGCTCTCCAGGGCCCTTGGCCATCGGGCATCCATGGGTCCACTTTTGTTGACTGTTGGTGATGATGGTATGGCTTCCTAATTCCCAGTGTGCAGGTCTACTTTGCATATTCATGCTTTTCAATAAACTACTAATAGGTACTTGTAGTCCATAATGATGACATTTATCTCAGGGGTTGGCACGGGTACATAATACATCTGAATTCTTTTCTTTCATCCTCTACCCCTCCCTCCCTCCCTGCTCCTTCCAACAATGTCTTCTTCCCATTTGCAAAAGCTTAATTGTCATCATTTTTTCCTTTGATTCTTTTTCCCTCTTTCCTTCTTCTCTTTTCCTCTGCCCTGTTTCTTGTTTCCCCATCCATTTGACAAAGATTTATCTTCCATTCCCCCCGTATGAGTTTCCCATCTAAGAGAAACCATGTGCTATTTAAGCTTGTATGTCTAATCCACTTCCCTTAACAGTATGGTTGCCACTTGCATCCATTTATCTACGAATGCCTCAAGTTTATCTCTCTTCATGACAGAGTAGTACTCCACTGTGCATTGTGCATATTGGTTCTTAATCTTGCAAGAATCCACCCACAGCCCTTTGCAGAAAAATGAAAAAAGGAGGCTTGCAATTTCCAGAAGTAGACTTCCCGAAGCCATGGTCTAAGTAGCGGTCTGTGGACAGTAATTTAAATGCTGGGACAGAGTCAGAACAGGAAGGAAGGCTGGAAGCATCACAGTGGGGTGACTTTCAGGTTCGGTGGAGCCCATATTAGTCTACCTCATAGCTCCAGGTTGGACGGTGAATAGCTGAGTGGGACTTCTCGCGGGACTTTGTGGCTGCAGTAGGGCAGAGTAAGGAAAGCGGCGCTGCCCCGGTCTTGTCAGACCTCTAGTCCCTCTGAGGAACGGTAGGCCGGCTCCAGCTGTCCACAGCCTGACCAAACTTCTGGGGAACGCTTGACCTCGAGTCTTCCTGTGAGCACAGAGGAACTCGAGGCCCACCTAGAACTGGACGCTGGTTCTGACCCCAGACGCCTGCTTCTCTGCTGCAGCCTGCGCTGGGGCCATTCTCAGCCATCCACTCACTCGTGGAGCCCCTCGTTGATCACCTTTACCTGATGCCGTCCTAAAACCCACTGGCCCTGATGGAGGGTTGTGTCTCCTTTGCTAAGAAACGAACCGTGAAAACACATCCCTTGGGGGAGAAGGTGAGCTAAAGATAAAGACACACTGCCTTGCCAGGCCGTGAGGACTGCGCAGGCGGGAGAGCGGGAAGGAAGATGTGTGGGCGGCGCTCACGCAGCCGTGCTGGGGTGGGAGGGAAAAAGTGACAGTGCGTGGTGACTTTTACACCTAGGCCAACCCTTGGATTTTAGGCGTTGAACACGTGTATAAATTTAGAAGGGATATCCAAAGGGATAAGCACACATCTCTATATTTTTAGAAAAATAGAAAGTGCCCAAACACAGGCCTTTGATCACGTTGTAACAAATCAAATTATTCTTTAATCAAACCCATGTGTTGTTTCCAAGATGTAAAATAATTAAAACCACTGAGTGGGGCATCTTACTATTTATAGCACAATGACTTACAGTTTTAATAGACTTCAGAACTTGTGGTTATCTTAGCTGGACTCTGAACAGTTTCCCTGCCCTCAATGTAGGGTAAAAGCACCGCTAGAAGCCACCACTGATTACAGAATAGAAAACCCCAGTGAGGTAAAAATCTGGTTCTTACTTGGACTTAAGTCTTGTTTTGTTTACTTGTTTTTAAATTTAAACCACATATAATTTTATTTTTGTTTGTTTGTTTTTTGTGAGGTAGTGTCTTGCTTTGGGTTCAGGCTGGCTTTCAACTCATTAGGTAGTCCAGGCTGGCCTCAAATTCATGGACATCTTCCTGCCTCAGCCTCCTGATTTCTGAGATTATAGGCTTGCACCACCATGCCTGGCCCCATATAATTTTTGAGTTGAGATTGACTTTTTTTTTCTACTCCTACTTTGGAAAGCTATTAGTAATGACATTCTCAGGACCAAAGTATGAAAAAAGTTGGGAAAGGACTGCCCTTTCCTCAGCTCTAAAATCATCAAGAAAGTAAAAATGAGACATTGTGAGCTTAGTTAAGATATTATGTGCTCTTAGTTGCTAAAAGGTAACATGTTGAGCTTCTGCAGTAGTGCAATGTATGGACAAAAATGAGTTTTATACAAGAATCCAAGTGTAGATCAGCAATGATGTATGTCACGGATCACTCTCTTAGAGCTGCACTGTCTACCACACAGCCAGTAAGCAAGTATGATGGGAGTGCTTGACATAGTAGTGCTGGGAAGAAAAACTTTAGAAGTAAGTTTCTTGTTTCAGTCCCAGGACCCTGCAAGAGAAAGTGACAGAGGACATTAATAGTGGAAAATGCACGTGCCTGACTTCCTCGATACTTACTATGAATAAAGCGAGTGAAACCCCAGCAGGCAGTTACACTGGGGGCTTATCTACCATTTTAACAAAGGGTTTGGGGTTCAAGGGTTGATAAATTGTGGAGAGGAGACTGGAAAATACCTAGAGACCTAACAGAAGGTCAGGTCATTTTAGTGAGGTTTACCGTTCACACTCAGCTTGCTCTTCCCTTCAGGGCGTGGGAAGGCGTAGAGGATGGAACCTTCACAAAGGGGAATTTGTGCTCTGTGTTTAGGTAGATAGGAGGAGAATGGGAAACTCTTCCTGTATCTGTTGATTCTCAGTTGCCTCCAGCTCAAAATAATCCCTATGCCAAAGTGGCACTTTGGGAGGTTGTATTTTCTGATTCCTTTCTATAGCGAATCCAAATGACAGTGTGCTGGAAGTATGAAATATACACGTGGGCATTAGGACTTTTTTATTTTTTATTAATGTGTTTTTAAATTAGTACATGTTTGGAGTGCATAATGATCACATTTATTGTGAGGAGTTTGTACATGTACAGAACACATCTTAATTTTTTTGTCCCCTTCCTGTTTCTTCCGCCTCTTGTTCCTGTTCCTACTTGAAAAAGATCTCCCTACTTCCTATTTTCCATCCTTTATTTCGTTTCTTATTTATATTTTGTATTTCTCATATAAGAGAAACCATGCAGTATTTAAGCTCGTGTGTCTGATTTATTTCACTAAACATTATGGTCTGAATCCATTTTCCCACAAATGACTGAAGTTTATCCTTCTTTATAGCAGAGTAGTACTCTGTTGTGTATAAACACCATCTTTTCTTTATCCATTCTTCTGCTGGTGGACACATGGGCAGTTTCCGAGACTTAGCCATTATGAGCTGTGCTGCTATAAACGTGAGTGTGCGTAAATCACTGGAATATGATGATTTTAACTGTCTGGGAAGATTCTTAGAAGAGGACTATCTGGGTCAAATGGAATTTCTATTTTTAGTTTCTCAGGAATCTCCGTACTGACATCCATAGTGGTTACACTAGTGTACATTCCCACGGACAGTGTCAAGGAGTTCCCTTTTCCCTGCAGCTTCTCCAGCATTTGTTATTATTCGACTTCTTGAGGATGGCCATTCTTTCTGGAGTAAGAGTGTTTTAGTTACTTTTGTGCAGTACATTCCTGAGACAAAATGTCTGACACCCCAACTTAAAGGAGGAAAGGTTTCTGCAGCTCACAATTTGTAGAGATTTTAGTTCATAGTCGGCTGGCTCCAAGGCAGGGTGGCCTGGCAGAGGGGCATCACAGAGGAGAAACAGTTCATGGTGGGCAGAAGGCAGCAGAGCAGCAAGGTAGTGAAGAAACGGCAAGCAACAAGCAGCAACCCTCTTTCTGTCTCTCATATTGTATCCAGTAGCACTCACCCAGGGTGAGGCATTCTTAATCCCACCCAGGACTATGCCAAACCAATCAGTGGGCTAAGTTAGTAATCACACCCTTGATCCCAGCATCACACACTCCAGATCCAGCCCCCTCTGAAAAGCCCCACCTATGACCACATGAGGCTTTGGGGGACATCTAGACAGAAACCATAACAGGTGATGTTTCAGTGTTGCTTTAATTTTCATTTCTCTAATGGCCAGTGTCATTGAACATTTTTGTGTGTATTTATTGGCCATCTGTACTTCTTCTGAGAAGTGTCTATCATTTCCATTGCCCACTTTTTGACTGGGGCTTTTATTTTGGGTGGTGTATTTATTTTGAGTTCTTTATAAATTCTATATGTTAGTCTTGTCTGAGGAATAGCTGGCAAAACATTTTCCCATTCTGTAGGCTGTCTCTTCATTCTGTTGGTTGTTTCCTTTGCTGTGCAGAAGTTTTTAATTTGTTGGATTTTTTAAAATTTATTTTTTGTCTTTTTGAAGCAGCGTCTCACTATGCAGTTCAGGCTGGCCTTGAGCTCACTTTGTAGCCCAGGCTGGTCTCGAACTCACAGTGATCCTCCTACCTCAGCCTCCCAAGTGCTGGGATTACAGGTGTGAGCCACCACACCCGGAAAGAAGTTTTTAATTTGATATGATCTGTTTATTGATTCTCAGTATTACTTCTTGTGCCACTGGGGATCTGTTCAGAAAGTCCTTGCCTACATCTGTGTCTTCAAGAGTTGCACCTATTTTATTTTCAGCAGATTGCTTTTAGCATTTAGATCTTTGATCCACTTTGATTTTAGTTTAGTACATGGTGAGATACGAGGGTCTAGACTCACTCTTCTGCATGTGATATCTAACGTTTCCAGGATCACATGTTAAAGAGACCATCTTTCCTCTATTTTATGTTTTTGGTTCCTTTTTTAAAAGATCAAACAGTTGAATGGGTCTGGGTTTAAGACATTTTATAAAGAGAAAGAATATTTAAAAATTCAGTACTTTTTATATGATTACGTGCTGAAATGGTAATTTTTGTTTGTTTGTTTCTTCATTTGAGATAGTGTCTTGCTGTCTGGCCTAGCTTGGCCTCAAACTTGAAATCCTCCTGCCTCAGCTTCCTGAGTGCTGGTATGTCAGGGGTGTGCCACCATGCCCTACTTAAGATGATAGTATTTTTGATATACTGAGTTAACAAAGTATATGACTAAATTAATTTCAGCTTTCTATTTTTAATGTCACTAGCACAATGTTTACAATGGTATATGGTTCATATTCTAATTTGTGAGCCGGTGCTGTCCTGGACATTAAATAAATGACTCAAACTGAGAATATCTTTGTTTTTTAGTGGAGTGTCCTTCGTTGCAGGGTGGACAAACAATTTGGTAGAACGACTGCAATTTAAGCTGAAAAGTGTTCTAACCAATAGGAAGGCCTCCCAAGGTGCTCAGAGCAGCGGGGAGCCTTTCTGATGCTGCGGTTGCTGTGTTATTATTTATTTCCGTTTTTCTTTTTTCTTTTTATTAGCCCACATGTGCAGTACATAACGCTCACACTCCTCGTGTGGAGCGGGCGCATGGAGATAACGCACCTTAGTTCCCTGTTCATCCTGCTCCCATTCGCATCCAGGAAAGATCTAGCTCCTGCAGGAGCCGGCCCCGGGCTGCGGAGGGGCCGCAGGGTGTGTCCAGGGACTGAGACTGACAGCCGCGCTCTGGAAAGGGGCCCTGGGTTCCACGGTCACCTTGCGCAGCCCAGAGGAGCTGGTGGAGTCTGAAAGAAGAGGAGCTCTTTTGTTGCTCTGAGGCCCCAGTTCCCGCGGGAAGTGTAGCTGGAACCCAGTGGGGACCTGCGGGCTCCGGCCTGGGCTCTGCAGCCGCCCCAGCCCAGCTCCTTCAGCCCTGGTCTGCTCTGCGCCCGGTGCATCTCTCAGCCAGGCTTCCTCTAGCACCTGAAAAATGTTGACTCTTCCTTTCCTTAGGGGAGCTCTTTGAAGGCCTCTGGCGTCTTCCCAGATTGCTACTTATTTATTTATTTATTTAGTTAGTTCAGGCTGGCTTTGAACTCACTGTGTAGCCCAGGCTGGCCTCGAACTCACAGTGACCCTCCTGCCTCTGCTTCCCGTGTGCTGGGATTACAGGCGTGCACCACCATGCCTGGCTTTTTCTTTTTAACTTTGGTTTTGAAGCAAAATATGGCCCTGTGAATTTACCATTAGCTGTCACTAAGCTGTCTTCCAGCCTGCTTCATAAACGCTTTCCAGACTGCCCACGTCCTTTCAGTTATTTGAAGGGAACTAGCGCTCTCTGTAGCCCAGAGCAAGTAACTACATCTCAGACCAGCCTGGGCTACATGGTGAGACTGTCTCAAAAAAGCGCAAAACAGATTACTAGGTATAGGTGTACAAGGTTGATCAAGCAGTTAAACACATTAACTGTTCCTTTCAACAAACAAATAGAAATTGGTAGTACAAGTTTCCTAGCTATCTTGTGTATATATACATATATTTTTCCTTTTCTTTCTTTCTTTCTTTCTTTTAGAGGATAACAATAAGTAGTACAACCACCATCATCTTGTTTTGAAGTTATGTATCATTCTTATAGTTTTTGTGTTGTTTTGTTTTTGTTCTTCTTCTCTTTCAAATTAAAAAAAAAATAAACGGGTGGAAGAGGGTAGCTTCCTCAGCTCCAAAAAAAAGTGCAAAACAAAACAAACAAAAACAACCCTATCCACAAAAATCCCTCAAATGAACAAGAAGTGCAAAGGCGGAGATTTAGCTCCATTTGTTTCTCTTCTGATTCAGTGGCTGCCTCCCTTAATTTTTTTTTTTTTCCTGGTACCGGGAATCGACCTCACGACCTTGCACTTGCCAGGCAGGCGCTGTGCCGCTGAACTAAATCCCCAGCCCCTGCTTCCCTTAATTGGAAGAGTCAAACTTTAGTCAATTGTGTGGGGTTTTTTTGTTTGTTTGCTTTTTTGTTTTTTTTTGGTGCTGGGAATTGAGCTCAGGATCTTGCACTTGCCAGGCAGGTGCTTATACCACTGAGCTATATCCCCGGCCAAACTTTAGTAAGTAAGGAAAGATTACTGCTTCTGTCTTCCTCCTTCCCGCTATGTGGAAGAGCTCATTCTTCAGTTCACGCACACCGTATTCATTCATTCAGAAACATTTGTTGACTGTCTGCTAGGTCACAGCCACTGCCTTAAGCTCTAACACAGGCAGAGAGCCCCATTCTTGGGGAGCTTGTGTTCTGACGAAGGGAAAAGAACACTAACCGACAGGTTTTATTTATTTATATCCTTACTTGCTTTTCTGAGATAGGGTCTCGCTATGTCATTCAAGCTGACCTTGAGCTCAGGGCAATTCTCCAGCTTCAGCCTCCTCAGTGCTGGCGTTACTGGCATGTAGCACCGTGCCCAGCTACTGACTGCTAGATTTTAAGGAGAAAAGCTTGGCTGGGGATTTAGCTTAGTAGTATAGCACTTGCCTACCATACCTAAGGCCCTGGAGTCCATCCCAAATACCACAAAGAAATTTTAAAAATGAAGAGAAAGAAAAACCCCTTAAAACAACGTGGTTCTTCAGATGGTGATAAGTACTCTGAAAATGATAAGAGAACGAGCTCGGGAATAATGGAGCGCAGTGCCCGGTATTATTTAAATGTCTGTGTGCGCGCTTTCTCGCTGGACATACCCGCGGTGCTGCGGAAGAAGCCTGGGTGATGGGACCGCCGTGGCGTGATTAGGGGCAGATCTGCCCAAAGAGGAGACCAGTGGGGATGAGCCCTGGCTCTCGGGCCCCAGGCCCCAGTCACTGGCTGCTTGTCCCCCTCATGCACCCCCGCGGGCCCCCAAAGGAGAGTAAACTGCTGCCGTTGCCCTAGGCAGTGAAGTCCTTGGCGGTGACAGCCCACAGGGGCCGGGGGTGGTGAGCACGCAGGGCTCAGCGGCCGGGTAAGGGAATCTCTAGCTTGTGGGTGACCTTCTGGGGTCCTCAGAGCACACAGTGTCTCTGTCTGCCCAGAGTGGCCATCTTGGGGACACTTGGTGTCTCTCTATGAGGGCTGTATGTTCCCGACATCGAGAGCAGCCTGGGAGAGTTCTGGTTACAAGGGGTTGATTTTTATTTATTTTTATTTTTTATTGTCACTATGTTGCCTGGGGTGGCCCTGAACTCCCAGCAATCCTCCTGTCTCAGCCTCCTGCGTGTTGGACTTACAGGTGTGCACCACCATGCCCACTACAGTGGGTTTAATACAAGAAGGTGTTTGAGCTGCTAAGAAGGAGGCAGTTGCCCCGGCTGGCCCGGAACTCACCGTCACTGGGATTTTAAGTGTGCACCACCATACTTGGCTCAACTTTTTCTCTTTGTTAGTTAACTGTCTCAGATATTCCCTTATACTGACGCAGCGCTCACTAACACACAAGCCGGCAGGAGATACAGGGCAGGCCTTCGAACACAGACAGCATAGAAGAATAATAGTTTGGAAAACCTCTGCAGATGCAGTGGGCACTTGCAGGAAAGGCTTCTGTCCCGAGTGTGCACTGCACTTGTGAGGAGATGGATTCTGAAAAGATAGAGTTGGATGCCTATGAAGTGATGAGCAAGTGGCCAATGAAGAATTATAAAAAGCGATCAGAGCCAACCACAGCCCCATGTCTGTAATCAATCTCAGCTATGGGGGAGGCTGAGGCAGGAGGATCTTGAATTCAAAGCTAGCCTGGCCAACTTAGCAAGGCCATGCTCCAAATAAAAATTTAAAATGAGGTGAGAAAAACGAGAAAGGCAATTAGGGTAGAGATAGTATATGAATCGTTCAGATTCTGAAGTGCGCTGAGAAATTATGTTTTGAATGATCAAGCAAGAGCAATGCAGTGGGGTGATGTTGTGTGTTACTGGGGGGAAAAAGCTGTCTTTTGAGGCCCGGAGAGATTCCTTAAAGCCTTCACTATGTCTGGAGGTTGTCATGATAGTTTCCCATACTTCACAACATATATCTTGAGGAATTATTTTCATTTAAGACTTTCTTGAATTTGTGGTTACAACTAGAGTCCAAATTTTTCCTCTGTGTGATCACTTTGGTAATTAGGTGCTTTCTGGTTTTTTTGAGACAAGGTCTCAAATTCAGGGCCGGCCTTGAGCTTGCTGTGATTCTTCTGCCTCAGCCTCCCCAGTGCCGGAATTATAGATGTATGCCACCACAGAAGACCAACTGTTTGCTACCAATGAAAAAATAAATTCTATATTGTGGAATTTACTTGTAGTGCCTAAGTTCATTTATCTGTCAGTTTTCTTTTTTTTTTTTTTTTTTTTTTTT
>NW_004955405.1:29887445-29905747 GCF_000276665.1 Chinchilla lanigera | reverse complement strand
CGCTGTGTCCATCAACAAACGAATGGATAAAGGAATGCGGCATTTATACACAATGGAGCACTACCCTGCCATAAAGAAGGATAAACGCAGGTCATTTGTTGGAAAATGCATGCACCTGGAGACCAGAGTGTAAGTGAAATAAATCAGACACACCAGCTTAAATTTTTTTTTTTTTTTTTGGGTATTGGGAATCGAACTCAGGACTTTGTGCTTGCCAGGCAGGCGCTTGTGCCACTGAGCTATATCCCCAGCCATAAGAGCTATGTTTATTTAATTTCTTTTTTTGTGGTACTGGGGATTGAACTCATGACCTTGCACTTGCCAGGCAGGCACTTACGCCACTGAGCTATATCCCCAACCCCTATCTGTCAGTTTTCAAATCCTTAACTTACTGACTAGGTACATTTCCCTGAACTGGGTGTTGTGGTTTTTCAGAGGCCTTCCATGACTGTATTTGTATTTTCTCAGGAGTTAAGCAGAACCGAAAACTGGTGCAAATGAAGAGCTCTGGTTGGTCTCTATAAAGAAGATCATCTTAGATATAACTGTTGAATGTATGAACACTATGGGTAGCAGGATTGTCACTGTCACCATTCCAAATTAGCATATCTACACCTGCACTTGTGAAAAGTAGGCTTTCACTCAGTGTGCTGCTGCACTCTTGTTACCCTAGCACTCAGGAGACCGAGATAGGAGGATTGCAAGTTGGAGCCCAGCTGGGCAACTTAGTGACTTCAGGAGACCCCCATCTCAAAAACAAAAAGTCAAAAAGATCTAGGGTTGTAGCTCAGTGGAAAGGCCCTGTGTTCAATCTCCAGTACTGCAAAAGGGGGGCGGGTGTGGTGGTGCACACCTGTCATCCCAGCACTCAGGGGGCTGAGGCAGGAGGACCTCTAGGAGTCTGAGGCCGGCCTGGGCTACATAGCAAGACCCTGTCTCAAAAACACAAGACAAATACTAAAATACACACACACACACACACACACACACACTCATACACCAAAACAATGGTGCCACGTATTCCTCTATCCCAGGAGGGCTAAGTCCCACAGACCTTGTCCTTTGTTTGTTTGTTTTGTTTTGTTTTGTTTTTTTCCCAGTACTAGGAATGGAACTCATGACCTTGCACTTGCCAGGCAGGCGCTGTGCCGATGAGCTAAACCCCCAGCCCAGTCCCACAGACCTTGTAAGAATGTCCCTTGCTATCTCACACACATTTTAAAGAACACATAGCTTTTTTTTCTTCCAATCAAGCATTGGAAGGTCTTGAGCATTTTAAAATCCCAAACAGCGTGCCCTCTACCATAGCCAGACCGAGCTGAGCTGCTCAGCCTGGTGTAGGCCATGTGGTGACTTGGTGCTTGTATGTTTTTCGTTGTCATTATTTTACTGTGGAGTTTCCAGCTTTCTTACAGTGGCTGTGTTACTCAGACACCATTTGCCTTTGACTTGCTGCCAAAAAACATTATTTGTGCATTCGGTGCACATTTGCTCTTTTCGTTATTAGTCTGTGTGAATAAAAGCAGTGGTACTTAACACCCATGAGAAGCCATTTGGATCACAGAAATAAATATCCATCCCTCAAGCAGACAGTGGTCATTCCAGTGAGCCAGAATATGCTTCCATTGCTTTTGACATTACAGTATCCCTGCAATGAAAGCCATGAGGTGATTGGCTCTGCCTCACGGAGCCCTCTCCACGACTGGCTGCCTGCCACAGGCCCAAAAGCAACAGGGCCAGCCTGCCATGGACTGAAACCTCCAAAACTGTGAGCTGAGACAAACCTTTCCTCTTTATAACTTGATTATCTTGGATACTTGTTATAGTAACAGAGGGCTGACAAAGATGGCAGTCTATGCCACATTCAGTGTGCAAAAGAGCAGCTCATCCTTCTCCCTGAGCTTTTCCTCCATGGTCTCAGTTCCTACAGTAGAGCCCATATCTCTACTATGAAGGACTCCAACCAGCACTGTCCCTTCGTGGGTGACTTGCTGTGTCATTTGTAGTTCAGCTGTGCATCATCCTGCTCAGACTATCCTGGGAGCAAGAGGGTGGGTGCTGTCTCTTTATGGAGCGACTTCTATTTCCCTGGAAGCTCATTTATGCTCAGCAGAAGACTGAAGTACCAGTTCTAGTCGTAGAAGCTTATGGTTGAATTCTTGTTCTCTAAAGAAACATCTCCTGTTTTCTAGGAATTAGCAAAGCCATCCTGGTCTAATCTTCTTATTTGGATCTCTTTCGCCTCCCTTCCCCTCCCCTCCCCTCCCTTTCCCTCCCCTCTCCTCCCCTCCCCTTCCCTCTTCTCTCTTCTCCTCTCCTCTCCTCTCCTCTCCTCTCCTCTCTTCTCTCCTCTCTCCCCTCATTTCCCCTCTCCTCCATTCCCCTCTCTCCTCTCTTTTCTCTTTCTCTTTCTCTCACTCCTTCCTTCCTTCCTTTTCCCTTTCCTCCTTCCTTTCTTCCAATTTTGTTTCTTTCCAGGAAGCATCAATCAGTTTTGAGTCTCAGACACTGTATCCAGTGCTAGGATTACCACAATGAACTAGATGTTCTGTCTAGCCTGGTGGAGCACATTATCTACTGGGGATATTAGGAAACTAGGTACTTGTAGTACATCCCCATGGTGGGCACCTCTGAGAGGGTCTACATGATCCCTGTGTCTAGTATTCATGCCCTTGTATTGGCTGAACTTAGTGACCTACCTCTAACAAAGAGAACATAGCAGAGTGATAGGATGATCCTTTGAGACAGGTAATAAGGTGACCGGCTTTGGGGTTCCATCATACTCTGTCCTGTCTCTCTCTGAAGCCAGCTGCCATATACTTTGCCATTGTTCTGTCTGAGGGTCATTGGTAAGAAATATAAGGTAATTGTAAAACTAATCACAAGAAAAGCCTAACAAAGCAATTAAATTCTAACAAAATGGGTTGCCAGCTAAACTCTCTGAGCCTAGGTCCTTTTCTTGCAATTGCTCTTTCTCTCTCTTCATAAGGAGAGAGGTGACAAATTTTAGCAGTATAAGATGGGTATTTTCCCCTAACGTAATCAGATGGATTAAAGAGAACTGAAGAGGAATGACAGCTCTGCGTAGCCACTGATGTGTCCATAGACTACTAAACGCATTTCCTGCTTGTGAGGCATTTTGGAAACACTAACCCACACGAATCAACCTAGACCCTTATCCAGAAACATGAGTGTGTTCATCAGCTTTCTGTCACTATGACAGAATACCTGAGAAAACCATGTGAAAGGAGGAAAGGTTGACTTTGGTTCAGTGTTTTGGAGATTTCAGCCACGGTCAGTTGGCTTCAGTGCTGTTAAGTCTGTGGCAAGGCAGAGGCGTCGTGGAGCGAGCGTGCAGCGGAGCACTGCTGCTCACCTCAGGGTGGTGGGGCAGGGAGGGAGGCGGGCAGGCAGGGGTGGGGTGAGTTCACCCAGAGTTCATGTCCCCTCCAGATAGCACCAGCAGCTGGGGGCAAAGCCTTCTGTACAGGAACCTTTGGGAGAATTCCAGTTCTGTGACCCTGGGTCCCTCAGTGGTCAGGAGAAGCTGTTCTTCAAGCGAGACCTAAGGCAGTAGTTCTGCATCTGGGGCCATGGCCCGGTGGCATTCTGGGAGTTTTTATCATCTGTGGCCAGATTTTGAACCGACCACCCTGTGAGGATAGGGGAGTACATAGTGCGCTCTCTGTCCTTGAGAACCAGCACTACTGCATGGGAACTTATGGTTTGGGTCTAGATGTCCCCCCAAAGCCCCGTGTGTGCAGAGTGGGGCATTTGGACACCACTTGGATCACAGGGTCCACACTCGGCGGTGGATGAATCCACTCCTGGGTTCGCAGCTGAGCGCACTGTGGGAGGTGGGCCCGGGTGGAGGTGGACACGGGTGTGACCTGGTGAGCGCTCTTGTCCCTGGTCCCTCCCTTTGCTCTCTGCTTCCTGGCTGCCCGGTCGGTAGCGCTTTCCTCTGCCCAGGGCTTCCCACCCTGCCGCTGCTGCCCTGGGGCCCGGTGACCATGGATGAAAGCTCGAGCCAAGATACACGCTTCGCCCTTTCAGTTGTGGGGGTTGGATTTTTTTTTCTTTTTTTGACTCAGTGACAAGAAAGTGACTAAGACAGGAACAGTGAACTGGAAAACTTGTTACTCGAAGGTGGTCTGACAACAGCAGGCGAACAAGTGAGTAGTGAAAAAAAAGGAAGGCCTCTCTCCCTCCCTCCCTCCCTGCTTCCCTCCTTCCTTCCCTTCCTCCCTCCTTCCCTCCCTCCCTGTCTCTCTCTCCCTCTCTCTCTCTCTCCCTTCAGTGCTGGGGAGCAAACCCAAGGCCTTGTGCAAGGTAGGCAGACATTCTAACTCTGAAAGCCTTTTAACCCCAGCCAGAAAGGCTCTTAAATTTATTTTCAAAACTTGCCTTTAAAAAAAAATCATTTGCTTCTCAATGCTTTTGAGCACACTGTCCACACCTTCAGAAATAAAAAATGTGACTAACTGTCCCACTTTCAAGCTGAGACTTCAACCCCCAAATATGAAAAAGCTCACAGTGCAGAGGGTGGCGGTCAGAATCTTCCCACTAGCAACCAAGTCAAATTTCAGAATCCTCCCAGGCAGGCCTGTGATTTTATGGAAAGAAAAACATTTTTTATTCCTTTGTTCTGTCAAGGCAATAAAACATAACTAGTGATTTGCGGTGATGATCTCCTTTCTGAAAAGCTCCCCAATGTGCAACTTGATCTTTTGTTTCCTTTCTAAGATATGTTATGAAAACACTTAGAGGTTATAAATGATGTGTTCCAAGTGACAACATAGAATAACATTTCCTAAAGGAACAGTAGCTTCTTTTCTCAGAACTTTGGAGCCTGTGTAATGTATCCCCAGACAAAAGCATGCAACAGGGCAGCCATAACCCGGAGCGCAGAGGTTGGGGTAGGGGGTGGAAGCAGCAGCCTGGAGCAGAGCATAAAGGTGGCGCAGGGTTGGGGAATTGTGCTGTTTTTCTCTTCCACTGCAGAACGGGGCCATGGCAGGGCACCTGGAGTGAGCTTGGCAGAAAATCACTTGCCTCTTTGAGCTGTTACGTTCTATGGCATTTTCCATCTGTATCACTGTCTTACTTTTTTTTTTTTTTTTGGTTTTTCTCTGGTACCAGGAACCGAACTCATGACCTTGCGCTTGCCAGGCAGGCGCTTTTGCCGCTGAGCTAAATCCCCAGCCCCTGTATCACTGTCTTACTGATCAGCCCCTTTTGTAAACCAAGTGCCACAGAATTTCCACACATCCAAAACAGAAGCAAGATGCTAACCTAAGATACAAGAACCCATTGAGGTATCAGATTTGGTCTTTGCTTTGTCTAAACTTTCAAGGAGATGCCTGCCTAGCGTCACCAAAATGATTTTTAATGCTTTTAAGTATCCAGCTGCAGATAGAAGGTAATAAATCCTAAAGCGAGGTGACATAAGAAAGAATCAAGCCTCAGTTCCTCTTCTGGTAAAAACTTGTGACATCACCATCTTCTGACATCTAAGAAGCAGCTTTCACAGAAGCAAAACGAGTTTCACTTCCTTAAAAGTTCATAGCAATATGAATAATATTTCACTGGGACATAACAGTTGAAGAAGAGGACCCTATCAGGGAGCCTCAGGGCATGGAGGGTCTCAGGGTCTCCTTTATGGAGAGGAAGTAGAGTCTGCAGCCAGACTCAGGAATGTGGTAAGGATGTGGCTGCACACCCCCAGCTGCTGGCCAGTGGTCCAAGTGGTGTTCAAAGGGGCGGCCATATTTGATGTAATTACATCCAGTGCTGATACCAAAGATGTCCAGCTGACAGGTGGAACCTGGCAGCAAAGGTCTCTATGTAGAGGTTGTGTTTCAAGTTAGCAGCAAACTAGCATTATGCTTGGGAGTGGTTCCTCTTTCTGGAGTAGAGTCCTGGCCATGGACTTGGGCGTAAGTGGGAAATCTTCAGTCCGTCAAGAAGAAGAACTCACTGGGACCTGGCAGAGTAGTGCTGGACTTCTACCCCTGAGAAATTGGGCAGAAGTTCATTTCTACAGACTGGACCCCCACAGTGAGATTTAGAAGAGTATTATAACCAAGTGGACCCATGACAGGGATCGTGGACATCAGGCCTACAGCAAAACCAGTGCTCCCAGAACCCATGCCCTTGCCAAGGTGACATCACTAGAAGGTAGGAACTGATGTCAATGTTATGAAATCAAGCAACATGGCTGTGGTAAGTAGGATCAGCTACCCACTGGGGGTGTGTCTCAGGTAGCCCTGTACCGGATTTTGTGGAAAGGAAGTGTAGATGAATTTATAGCGCCACGCCCAACCTCACTGCCACCGAGGGGCACTGCAAGAATAAACCATAACTGGTACAGTGATACAACTGGCAGCATTTCATACCTATCTAATGAGTATAAGGATGTTTACTGCCACCCTGCAAAAAGTTGACAGCTACCTAGACAGGCATCAGTGGAATGAATAGTTGATTTAACAACAAATATTATCGGTAACTTAAACTTTGCATTGTATTTTTGCCATTAAATACTATGAAAAATGACACAGGGTGGGATACAGACCAGCGGTAGAATGCTCATTTAGCTTGTGTAAGGTCCTGATTTTGATGCCTAACCCACTCCCCCACACACAAACACAAGATAAGAAACTCCAAATGCTCTGAAGTGACAGCATGAATGAATATGAGCCACTAGACAAAACCAAAGACACAGTCATGAAACATCTAAGCAATGCATTCCTAGAGTAATACAAGCTTAAATTATAGAGTACTGTATTTTTAAAAACCTACATTAATGGAGAAAAACATCACTTTGCTCCTACTTCTAACATAATACAGTGAAACTTTGGTTTCTGAGCATAATTCCTTTTGGGAACATGCTTGTAATCTGAAGCACTTTAATATCAAAGTGAATTTCCCCATAAGAAATGGAAACTTCAGCCAGGCATGGTGGCACATGCCTGTAATTCCAGCACTCGGGAGGCTGAGGCAGGAAGATCTTTGTGAGTTTGAGACCAGCCTGGGCTACAAAATGTGCTCAAAGCCAGCCTGAACTGTATAGTGAGACTCTGTCTCAAAAAGACAAAAAAAGAAAAAGAAAAAACAGAAATGGAAACTCAGATGATTTATGCCATAATCCTACAACCCAAAAATATTCATATAAATGCAGTACTAATTACAGTACAGTACATACAGTACTGATTATAGTACTGTAATATAATACAAAATAATAAAGAAAATACAAAATATAAAGAAAAATAAACAAATTAAACTGCATTTACCTTTGAAAACCTTCATGTCTGGTGTGAGGGAGATGAGAGGAGGGTTATTGTGTGGGACGACGTTTGCTATCCCTATGGAGTCTTTTTCTTTTCGTGCAATTTTAACAAGGAAGTATCCAGTGACACTTGCTTCTGCGTCCTTTTGAGGATTTTGTGGAAATGTGACATTGCATTGTCATTAAACCGATTTCATTGGTCACCGATTTCAGGTTACAGCCTGAGTCAGGTGGTGTTTCCTGCAAAACTTCGCACTGTTTCCCATGTCTTATACAGCTCCCTAATCTCATTTGGAATGCTTCTGCAGATGAGATCTCCTCCATAACCTCTTGCTGTTGGGAGATGATCACCCACGGTTGTTCAGGGAGAAAGACAGCAACCAGAACAAGTGTGTGTGTGTGTGTGTGTGTGTGTGTTTGTGTATGTTTGTGAGAGACAGAGACAGAGACAGAGAGAGACACAGAGAGAGAGAGAACTCTTGGCTCAGTTGTGATTGTGTGACTTTTGGCATCATGAACTACTCATATTGTAAAACAGCTTATTTATCAGATTAAAATTTGTTAGCAATGTTTGCTCATCTTGTGGCATGCTTGCAGAACAAGTTATTTGCAATCCAAGGTTTGTTGTACTTCTAGGTTACAGTGGACTTTGTGTGTGCACGCATGTGTATGCATACATGCATGCGTGTGTGTGATGTCTTTGAAGCAATGTTAGAGCAGAACATATTTTTTCCACACGTATTTGCACGTGCATGTGCCAGCAAATACTAGCATGAGCAAAACTCTGAGCTTTTCCACTAACAGCTCACTCCTGCACTTAGGGACAATCAGAAGATGCACACATAAAGAATTTAATAAAACAAATGAAGCATAGACACTGTGGCTGCTCTCAGGGCAAGATGATATGCTTTTAAGAGGTATTTCAGAAAATTAAACATGCCCAGGCATGGCGGCACACTCCTCTAATTCCAGCGCTCAGGAGGCCGAGGCAGGAGGATTGCTGTGAGTTCGAGGCCAGCCTGAGCTACATAAGCAAGTTCAAGGTCAGCCTACACTATATAGTGAGACTCTGTCTCAAAAAAACAAAACAAAAAGAAAAAAATGAAGAAAAGAATTAAATCTAGAATAAATCCTGTGATCTGGGACAGACTGAAGCCTTTTTTTTTTTGTACTGGGAATCAAACTCAGGACCTTGTGCTTTCTAGGCCAGAGGCCTTTAAAAATTCTGAGAAGAATGATAACTAAAAGAATGTTCAAGGTATATTTGAAACAGGAGCAAAGAAAGGAATGCATCACCCTACTGCTAAAGAAATGTAATGGAATGTTAACAGCACAGAGATGCGGAAAACATCCCACTTGAGTTGCAGAAGCAACATTTCTCAAACTGGGTTCCACAAAATCCTAGTTCTTGGATATGTTTTGCAAGAGGCAGTAGTGGGGTGGGCGTGGTGGCGCACGCCTGTAATCCCAGCACTCAGGAGGCTGAGGCAGGATCGCTGTGATTTCAAGGCCAGCCTGGGCTGTATAGTGAATTCAAGGCCAGCCTGGACTACACAGTGAGACCTTTCTCAAAACAAATAAATAAAAAAAGAGGCAGCATTCCTATGATCAGTAGCATCAGGAAAATATGCAGGTCTTTGTTATACGGTTCTTCAATCCTAAGGTGCTACTGTGTTCTCTGAAACCCTAAGAGAGGGGTAAAGTCTTTACTGCCACTCATCTTCCTGTAATAATTGAGACTTTTTATTGGGAAACATCTTGTGAAACTAGTGTTCCATGGAACACACTTTGGGAACCCCTGTTTGAAAGAAGGGAATATGTAAAACAACAAAAAATGTCAATCAAATGAAACAAAGACAAACTACACTGTTTTCTCTTCTTCTGAGGAAGACCGACAAAGAGAAAAAAAGACACAGAGAGAAAACTGTGGTTGAGGATTTCAAATCTTTTAGCCCAGAAAATGTGTTCCACTAAATCAGTTTTGTGACCTAAAAGAAAAAGTCAAAGATGCCACTGGGTTGGAAATGAAGAAGGAATTCATCTAAAGAGACATTTGTTAAAACTCGAGACCAAACTGTGATCACTGTTTAGAGCTCAAATAGATTTTCATTCAGGTATGCTGACTTTTCCTAATGCAGTGGTGGAAACCCACGGTGGCCATTCTAAGGAAAACGCGAATCTACCCTTCAGGCTTTCATTGAGATGAAAAATGAAAAGCTAGAGATTCAGACTTGAAACCAGGGCTGGAACCAGGCAAGCCGTGGGCACTAGGGCCTGACACGCAGGCTGTCATGTTAAATTTCCAAAGCTGAAATGAATCCCTTCAAACATTTGCCTTCTGTTAATTACTCTCCAAAGAGTCTCAGTCCAAGGGAGAGAGTCCAGTTGGAGTGGTTTAATTCTCACGTCTACCTCCTGGTCAAGGGCACCAAGGCACCAAGAATGTGCACGAAGGGAAACTGTGTGTATCCATCAGGGCTTTCCAGACAGAACCAATAGGACATACACATACATAAGCGGAGACTTACTATGGGAATTTGCTCTTGATCTTAGAGGCCAAGAAGCCTTATTATATGCTATCCACAATCTGGAAAACCAGGAAAGCTAGGAGTGCAACTCAGCCTGAGGACAAAGGTCTGAGAACCATGGTAGGCCCTGATTTAAATTGTAAAATCAAAAGAACAGAGAATCAGGAGCTCCAGTGTCCAAGGACAGAAGATGGATGTCCCAGCTCAGGGAGGGTGTAAATTCCCCTTCCCCTGCCTTTCTTTGTCCTACTTGGGCCCTCAGTAGACTAGATGATGCCCACCCACACTGACGAAAGCAAAGTCTCTTATCAGCCCACAGGTTCAGATGCTAATCTCTCTCAGAAACTCTCTCACAAACAAACCTAGAAACCTTTTCTCAGCAGAGTAATACTCCATTGTGGTGTCTGGGTATCCCTCAACCCAGTCAACTTGACATATAAAATTAACCCCAGATGGAGGAGTGGGAGAAAAAGAAAGATGAAGAATAAGTAAAACTTATTAAATTTGTACTACATGGTCCCCAAGAACAAGTTCTATCAATTCATTTAATTGCCTGCGGTTGACAAAACTTAGATGCCAACCGCAGACAATTAAATTAATGAATGTATTATATCATTGATGTATTGTATCAGATGAATTGTATCATTGATGTCATTGTTTGTGTTTCATACATCTGTTTATCTGTAAATGTTCAACACTAGCTGAGAAATACGAGGTGAAATATGCAAATCATATCATTCGCCTACTTAAAACCTCCAATAGCTTGCACTGAGTGTAAAGTACAAACTCTCTAAGGCGGCCTCTTATGGCTCCACAGCATCGAGGTCTCTGAGGGAGACTGTGACCAGGGTTCTGGGGTGCTGTGGGCTCCCAGAGGGTCTTTCTAGGTTCTTGTTGTCCTGAGCAAGGAACTGGATGAGAAATGTGCTAAAGGTAGTGAGGCTTTACATTCATCAAAGGTAGGAAAAGAAGGACGCTCTGCGGAGCGGCAGAACAGGCTGCCGAGAGAGAGCACCGAAGCCACAAGGTTAGTGACTGCTGATTTGTATTCCGTTCTGACATCAGGACCAGGCTGTCCTAGCAAAAACTTCCTTGATTTCACACTAGTACTTTGTGACTGGTCCCAGGGGCAGGGCTTGGGTGTTGTGTCATGGATCTCTGTGATTGACAGATCACAGCCACTTGCCCAGCTGGCTGGCCACGCCCTAATCTCTTGCCTTAACCCTACCTTGTCACTGTCTCCTTGCCCAGCCTATGTCAGGCCCAGTGGGTCCAGCGTCCCACACACTGTCCTATTTGGTAGGGACATTTCTCTTCTCAGACGAGAATAACAGCCTGAATAACTCCTAGACATGGGCTTGATTAAGCACGAGTTCCTCAAAGACGTTTGCTAAACCCTCAATCCAAATCTGCCCCCTCTATTGCTGTGGACTCAGGAACAATAGTTTTTTTCCTTCATAAGACATTTGCAACCTCCTTTTTCTTTTCTTCTCTTTTCTTTTTTTTTTGGTACCAGGAATCAAACGCATGACCGTGTGCTTGCCAGGCAGATGCTGTGGGGCTGAGCTATATCCCTGGCTCTCCTACTTTTTATGTTGACCTATTTGTAATAATTCTCTTCCTTAAAGGATGGTATCCTTCTCAAATTCAAGACTGCATTTATTTTGTGCAATTTAAATGTCACGTCTAGCACAGACCTTGACCAGAGTCAAGGACTGTCCATATGAGCCAAAATAAACCTCTTGCTTAAAAAAAAGAAAGCAAGGGAGGAAGGAAGGAAGAAGGAAAGAAATGCTGTTCCATGAGGATTCTTAAATGCATCTGAACTCTACATGGAGTCTGGATTCTATGAACAAAAAGTTATAAGCGTCAATGTAAGAAAATGGTTTATTTAGTTATCTTGTGAATATGGTAGCTGGCTAGGGGAAGGGCCTGAGACAGAGTGGAGTGATCAGGTATATTGACAAGAATTAAAACTAAGGATTTTGGACTAAGAGATAGTTTCCTTAGGCGGCATGGAATGCAGCCCCCACTCTACCAAAGGGAGTTGCAATCTCTCCCTACTCGGCTCCTGAAATTCCAGAAATTTCAAATGCAAGGTAACCACTTTTTCTTTAAAACCTGTTTCCTTTAAACTCTACATGCTGAACAAGTGGGTTAGCAAGCCTGAGTTCTGATTGGTCATTGCAAACCCACAGAGCCCCCTGTGACAGGTGGCCGCTGAACAGCTGAGCAATTCCCACGCTCCACTTATCCATGAAACATTCTGAACCAGGGGCTTTGTGGAAATTTGCCTTTTTGGGTTTCCCTCCTGGAGAAACAGGGAGGCTATTTGTTTGTTTGTCTGTTGTTTGTGTTTGTTTGTTTTGCTCTACTCCTTATTTTCAATGAGAACTCACCTAAATTCCTCCTTCAGGTTCGGGACCTCATTCTTTGATTTTCATGAAACCATGAGCTCAATTTGTACAGAATTAACCTTTTCAATACCATGTGGCAAATACACAGCAGTTTGGACAGTGGCCCTGTGCTATGGAGAGAGGAAAGATGCCGACTCCAGGTGAGACTCGAAGTGTTACAGACAGCTAAATTAGGGAGAAATGTTATGGGAGTCAGACAGGGTTAGGCCTTCAAGGGGGTCAGTGCAGAGGATGAGAACTGTGGCTGGAGGTGCATTTGAAAATTGAAGTCACAATGGCCAGATTTACGTACTCTCCTAAGGGACAAATGGAAGTCTGAGATTATTGGTACTACCCTTTTGGGATTTCCCATATAAATAAACCATCATCTCATTAGTGGTGGGCCATCCTCTCCCACCCACTAAGCCCATTTTCTCCTATATCACCAAGACCATGACTACTAAGACTAGAACTAAAGACAAGACTAAGACTATAGATTACTGACCAAGGTTAATGATGTCACCCTTTTGCCCTTGCTACTATTAGATCAATATCAGCCAAGCTGCTATACTTGTAATCTTATTGCTTGGTTATAGCTTTGACCCATGTTGTACCCACCTCATAATTTTGCTCTATGAAACTTTCTCAGAGAAGTGGCTCATTGGCAACCCAGTCGGGACCCCTCCTGTCTCTCAGGAGCTATGCCTATTCTCCAATAAATTTTCCCACTCTTAACCTCTGCTATTGCTTAGAATTCACTCTTCAACTTTGGGGAACACAAACTCAGCATATCTGACATCTAGCAGGTTGGGAGTTATATATTCCTCTATATCACCAGGACCATGACTGCAACTGCCCCCCTCAGCACTTGCATATAAGATTCACATGCAGATAAAGAGTGAGTAATTTCTGCCCATGAATCTGAAATTCTATTTTGTCACATTTCCTTTAAGCATGGATCTTACATAGTACAGTTAGAAAGAAAGGAGCTGAGTCACCTCTTGCCTTCATTGCCTTATAGCATGACTATAAATGTCATGCCAGGGTGGGCTTGATCTTAGGACCATGCTCATGATTACCCAGGTTTAAATTTAGGACCGCCTTAACAATTACCTGGCTTAAACTTAGGAGGCCAAGCAGATTGCTGACATCAGAGAGCAACAGTGAGAGATGCCTTGGGTCAGCAGGGTCTGACCCTATAAATACCAGAAGCCTGAGTTATTAAACCCTTTTATTTTCTTCTCACACTCAAGTCCTTTTCCCCCTATGAATGAGTCCCTTTTCCTTCCCTTTTTCCCTTCACCCTTTGTCCCTGTTCCTGGTACTATCCTGTGATCTTTTTTTTTTTTTTCTGGGACCGGGAATCAAACTTACGACCTTGTGCTTGCCAGGCAGATGCTGTGCCGCTGAGCTAAATCCCCAGCCCCTCATCCTGTGATCTGAAAATCTATTGTGTTTCTTTCTTTATTAGTGTAGCTTCTGATACATACATATATTCATCATGGGGAATTGCTACCTGTACATATAATATCATTCTTACTTCCCTTTCTCTCCTGTTCTGTTCTCCTCCTCCCCCAGGGCCTCCTCCCGTCACCACAACGTCTGCATGAAATTTCTTCGTGGAACATTTGCTTTCTCTTAATTAGTGTGTCTTTGTGTTTAAATACATTTGTAATTAAATTCAAATGACTTGGAAAATGGGATTTCTAAAAGAACAATCAAGGACTTGATATTCTGGAATATTACCAGGTTAATGAATGATGCCAGAAGTAAAAACAATAACACGAAACCTAAATGCTCAACATTTCTGCTTCAAATGCACATTGTATTGTCATCCTTTTAATTATTAGCATAATGTGATTTTTATTAAACTCTTACTTTTACTTAATTTGCATAACTAGCCTTAAAAATCTACATTTTAACCACACCATGAAAGGATTATTAGCCATTTACTCAGTTGTCGAAGTAATAAAAACCAATTCCCCTTTTCTCCCACCTTCCCTTTCTTCCTTCTCCCTTTCCATTTTCCATTTCTCCCTCCCTTCTTTTTTTCCACAAATATCTCTCCTAGTGTGAGGTTGGAGCTCTGCTAGGTGCACACATTTTGAATATATAACACTTAGTTTCAGGCACATTTAATCAGCTATGTCCAGAGAAAATTGACCATGAATTAGGTGATCCATTATTGTACACATTCAGAAGCATCCCATTACTTTAAAAGGCTATTTTAGTTCATCTGGATGCAACAGTGCTGGTATTTTTCGCCTCCACACTTATGCATGGGTACTGATTCATCATCAGGCAGTTTTTAGTTTGTTGTTTGCCCCTACTTTGTCTGGGAGCAAAATAAAAATGTTCTCTGCTGACTTCTTCGTGAGTCAGTAGGCCTTCTTTTCATTTTTTAATTCTAGTTTACTGAAGTATTGATTAAGCAGTTCTCTACCCAGCAATTGTAATTAAATCTATTAATTAAAAAAATATACGTAGACCTCAACACATCAATTACAATGGCTATAGGTGGTAGTCAGTAAAACATGGGAAATAAACAAGTACATAGATCTAAGTTCAAATATTGAAAGGTTAAAGAAGACCGTGTCTTCTACGTTTCTTTATTTATTTGTAAATAATTTAGTTGATATATTACTGTGGCCTGCTTCCTTATCTACTGCTGTTTTTAGAAAGGTTTTCACTTCTTACTTCTGTTAGAGGTGGTGTTGGGTAGGCCACCCCCGTCTTCTTGAAAGAGTGAAAGACAAAAATTTCTTAGCTGTTGTGTGTGATGCTTACCAAGCCCCCTGCTAATACAAGAAAAAAAAAATGTCCTGGGAGTATTATACAAATTTGATTTTATCCACATTATTCATTCTGAAATAAACTAAGAAATCCTATATATTTAGCAATGCTACTTTATAAAGGATAAATCTTAAAAATACTTGTATGGATATAGATGAGAATGTTCCTGTTGCTTTTTTATTTATTTATTTATTTTTTTAGGTCTTTTTTGGAGACAGGGTCTCGCTATGCAGTTCAGGCTGGCCTTGAGCTCACTTTGTAGCCCAGGCTGGTCTTAAACTTGCAACCATCCTCCTGCCTCAGCTTCTCGGGTGTTGGGATTACAGGTGTGCGCCACCACGCCTGGCTTTCCTGTTGCCTAAATTTTAGAATAAATCTAGCAGTGGCAGCAGTGGGTGAGAAGTAGACCCCCACTTTAAAGAGGGACTCTCAGCACCCGCACAGCCAATTTTTCTGACCCAGCAACCGTCACTCCCAAAGCCTATTGTGAAGAAGTCCAGAGATTCATTAGGGCAGATGCATCTCCAGGGACCCTTGCAAGAAGAAGAAGCATCGCAGTATTCCTTTTCTGTTCTACATGGGGCCAGGACAAGTGAAAGGAAGCAGTAAATGAACCCTGGAGGGGACTTGGGGCACCAGCTGCAAGGGATGCTGGCCTTTTATTCTCTGGCCAGGTGCTTGCTGGGCAGGAAGAATGTGTAAGATTGCTTCCCGTGTTACTACTGAAGTAGAAGGCAAGTGAGTTTTGGGGTGAACCTGACAAGGGTCTCCCTGCAGCATGGAATTCTAGTTTAGGAACTCTTCAGGCCAAGGGCAGGCTGACGCCGTCTCTTGCAGTGAGGCAAGGGCAGAAGTTTGCCACAGGAATGAGTTTATGCTTCCGCCATTTGGCTGGGAAAGAGTGTGCAGTGCTTCCCCTGTGTTACTGGCCTCTTGGCTCCCGGAGAAACTCCTTCCCGATTCTTAGTGTCCTGAGCAAAGAACTGGACAAGATACCTGAAAAAGACACTGAGGATTTACATTTGCCAAGGAAATACATTC
Source organism: Chinchilla lanigera (assembly GCF_000276665.1). NCBI lineage: Eukaryota > Metazoa > Chordata > Mammalia > Rodentia > Chinchillidae > Chinchilla > Chinchilla lanigera. Next base: position 29,889,701 of record NW_004955405.1, on the reverse strand, counting down.
TGCAGAGGGAGAGCAGGCCAGCGAGAAAAGGCTCACAGCAGCCACTGGGTTATACGGCCGGAGTCTTTCATACCTCCTAGGTTGCTTTTGTCCCCTGCAAACAAGGCATTTGGGACTGTTGTCCCATCAGAAGCTCATTTGACATGACAGCAGATCTAAGCTGCTCTATCAGTGGCCTGCTCAGTTTCAAGCCAGATGTCAGTGCAGAACTGAAGATAGGATTTGCTGTTTGGCCCTAGGTGCAGCCTTTGGGAACTGCATTCCACACCTATGCTCTGAGTTTCCGTGATTGACAGACAGGTCACGCCCACTTGCTCAGCTGGTTTTCCCCCACCCTAATCTCCCATCTCACATGGATCAGGGGAATGCCAGAGACTGACCAGCAAAGGGAATGAAAGGTCAGACCATGTACCATTTCACCCATATTAGTCCTGCCTGCCAACTATAGTAGGAGAGGGAGAAATCAGGGAGGGGAGGAGGGGTGATTTGAATCGGGTGAGGAAATAAAATTCAATTTAGACTGCACTGAAAAGTTTTCATAGCTGAGAGCAAGACTCTTCTCAATTGTGAGAGGGTAATGAAGTTAACTTGGTGAAGTGCTGGCTGCATCTTTTATCAGCTATGTGACCTTAGGCAGGTCACTCAATTCTTCCAAGCCCCATTTTCTGCTAAATTAAAATAATAGCAATACTTCCTACTGTTACAAGAAAAACTTAATAAGATATGGGTGTAAAACATTTAGCAGAGCACCTGCCTCAAGTAAGTGATAGTATTAGCCTAATCAGATTTCCTGTCCATGTCTCACTACATTTCCATTTTAAGTGACTTTATATTATAGTTTGTCTTGTTCTATTAAGTTGGAAATCAATTATGTAGAAGTAAAAATGTAATGCTTTAGGAACATTAACCCTTTGGCACATAATTTGCAAGGATTTTCTTCTAACATTTACATTATTGTTTAGCTTTTAAAAATACTTTTAAGCATACAGAATTGTTCTACTTTCTAGAATGTCAAATACACCAATCTTTCCCATTAAAACATTGCAGGAGTATAATATAGAAGTCAGGTGGGATCTCTGTGGTGAGTTCTGTCTGCATGACCACCAGAATTTAACAGCTTAGCTGAGAGGAAACAAAGAAAACAAAGAGATTGAGTGAACAGGGACAGAAAATGCAGAGTAGCAAGAGTATCAATACTGGTATAAAGGTTCCTGCAGGGTCCAGGCCTACCCCGCAGGGATTGAAGGAGGGGCCTCTTGAATCTAGACTGGCTGAGGGACTCTTCTAGAAAGAAGCCCAGATGAGAGATGGGTGTAGATGTTGGGGTGGTAGATTGGTTAAAGAACCTGATGTCAGGGAGAGTGCTGGCAACAGTACATCCTCCCCTCTATGAGAAATACCCAGTACCATGTAAGGGTTTCTTACAGAGGAAATAGAGGTTAATTCCTCTGAGGGAGACAGTGGTGGTTTCACCCTGTAACCCAGCAAACTTAAAGGTGGGGGAGTTGCTGGGGTCCTAGGGTGCCCATGGGCTTATGGAGGAAAGTCTAGTCTCAGAAAACCAGTCCTCTGTGTACAGAGGGGGAGTCCTTAATGGTGGTGTGATTGTGGGGAGCTGGACATGTTATGGTTTGGGAGATAAGAGTGAAAAGAAAAAACGTGAAGACAGGGTAATATCCTGTCTCATTGAGTACAAGGCCCAAACATTGGGAGAGAGATAACCCCAGGTACGATTATTGAAGTCCTTTAGTTTTAACATAGATTGAATGTTTTTGTATAGCTATGGCATTTCTTTTAACCAAAAAGAGGAGTAAGAGAGGTTATTTGCAGTCTCTATCACTTTGTTCTCTTTTAGGTCCTCAGTGAGGTCCCCCATCTTTTTCATGATAATCCCATATATATTGGAAGGAGATACTGCAGAGGGAGAGTCCAAGAAACCCCACTGTGGGTCCTGTGCCACTGAGGTTAGAGAATTAGAGATGCACCCTGTCCCACAGACTGATAGTTTTGTTGTAAAGGACTATTTTTCTAATATGAGAATTGAGGATAAGGCCCTCTTCTAATTTTGTCTTTCAGTAGGAGTGTCAGTGTGGATGCAAAAGGTTAGATGGTACTTTTGTGGGGGGGTCTGGGAGTCAAAGGAGTAATAGTTTCAGAGGATGTATTTTAAAGGGGTGATGAGACCTGAGACCAAGCTTCCTTCCCTTCCCTTCCCTTCCCTTCCCTTCCCTTCCCTTCCCTTCCCTTCCCTCCCCT
>NW_004955405.1:29872323-29887345 GCF_000276665.1 Chinchilla lanigera | reverse complement strand
CCTCTCCTCTCCTCTCCTCTCCTCTCCTCTCCTCTTTTCTTTTCATGTTTTTTTGAAAAACATCAAAGGGAGAGCAGGAATTTCTTGTTTTCTCTGTTGAAATACTGCCACCAAAGTGTTCCTCAGCCTCCTGTGAGGTCCTAGTTCTAGCAACTACAAACTAGGATAGAGACAGGGTGAGGCTATCAGATTAGTCATTTTGATCAACACATCCTTTGCCTTCTCTTGTGTCCCTGAAGCCTGTTCTTTGTAATCAGAAGTTAGACTTCCTTTATCCAAAAGAACTGAAGTACCTCTGTAAGTGAAAGTGAAGATCGGCTGTTCAACCCTCTGTTATGTGCCAAAGGCCACTCAAGGCTAAAGTGAGACAGAGTCCCATGAAGCCAGGAATGCAGCTATTTAAGCATTTTTTTGGGGGTGGTGGTGCTGTATTTACCATCAAACCTGGACCAAACCAGAGTTTTCAACTAGACCTAGGTGGTCACCTGTATATCAGGCTGTTGCTAGGGCGTGCCCGCTTATATTCTCTCCATCTAAGAAGACAGGAAACTTTATTTCATTGTGATGTCCCTAGGCTTTGCATCCCCAGCACAGGAGATGATAAAGAAGGACCATTGGTGATAGTCAGACTAGCGTGGGGAGTTGGGACCTGGGGAGGAGTGATTAAAGATTTTTGTTCTGTTTTGTTCTTTTGAGACAGGGTCTTGCTATATAGTGCAGGCTGGCCTCAAACTCATGGCAATCCTCCTGCCTCAGCCTCCTGAGTGCTGGGATTATAGGTACATACCTGGCATGATTGAAGATTTGAGAGTCAGTGTTATAGCCTTGTGGCCACCTTTGAGCAACAAGGAGGTTTAGAAGGAACAGCCTAGGCTCAACTAAACCAGTAAGAGCAAAAACTGAAAATAGCCAACATTAAAACATAAAAAATGGGGCTGGGGATTTAGCTCAGCGGCAAAGCGCCTGCCTGGCAAGCGCAAGGTTGTGAGTTTGGTTCCCGGTACCAGAGAAAAACCAAAACCAAAAAAAAAAAAAAAAAAAATTTTGTCCTCTACAAACCTTTATTGACATAGTTGGACCTCCTAGTTTTACCACTGTCTTTCTTTTCCTTGTCTTGGTAGGAAAAAAACCTTATCATGTAAAATCTTCCCCTACCAAAAATAAATCTTTAAAACTTTTTAATGTATTTTTTTCCATCTTATTGGCTTTTTTTTTTTTTTCTGTCACAAGCCTAGTAGCTGCTTGGATTTTAAAACGTCCTGACTACACTTTTTTCCTTTTGCTCCAGAGTGAGTTTGTAGATGTTTACATTTTAATTAGGACTGGCTGACCAGCAGGTGGCCTCTAGTAGCATCCTTGCCTTAGCCCAAGCAGAAGGCAGCAGAAGAGCAAGCTGACCCTGTAATTGTAGTTTAAGAATTATCCCAGTGTACAAGAAATATTTTAAGAATGTCAATTAGAAAAAAAAAAACTAACTTAACTTAGACTGTAAAAGTTAATTTATCAGCCAAAATTTGTCCCAGTGGGCTCTTGTTAACTCTCTGAAGTTTGCCAGGAAGGCTTGTTCCTAGCCTGGTCTCTCTAGGAGGAGTTGACCCCAACTGTGTTATCTGTCAGGATCCAGTGCAGGCTGTGTACCATTCAAGAGCCACTTTCCCATTGACCTGAGAAATGAAAGCCATAGTCTATTTTTTTTTCTTTTTCTTTTTGTTTGGTACCAGGAATTGAACTCAGGGCCTTGTACTTGCCAGGCAGGCACTAATGCCACTGAGCTGTATCCCCAGCCTTAAAAGCTTTCTACCACTTTTCTTTTCTTTTTTTTTCCTGGTACCAGGAATCTATCTCAGGACCTTGCACTTGCCAGACAGGCACTTGTGCCACTGAGCTATATCTCCAGCCCAAAAGCCGTGGTCTAAAAGAACCAGTTATCTGACATTTAGGAAGCTAGAAGAGCAGTTTGACAGGTGAGCATGTTGGAAAGAGAGTTTGACAGAAACAGTGCGGCTCAGAAGGGAGAAACACAAAACCCTCAGAACTCAGAAGCACCCAGGGCAAAACATTCAGAGTTCAGGGAAATATTATTGACAAAGACATTTTATTGTTTTGTTGCACAAACATAAAACATAAGCCTAGATGATGCCTAAGAGCTGTCTTGAGCCTGGTGGAGCCTATAGTGCTCTGTCCCATGACCAAGTTGTCTTTTCATGGGAATCTTTTGAAGACTGAATCCTTTAATGGCTTTTGTCTATCTGACCCAGGCCCACAAGACTGTAACCAATTAAGATGGGAGAGCAAGATAGAGAATCTTTCTTACCTCCTGGCTTGGCCTGCTAAGAATAGGAGTCATGACAGAGAAAAGATGTTCAAGTTGGGCCTGGTGGCTCATGCCTGTGATCCCAGCAATCTGGAGGCTGAGGCAGGAGGATCTCTGCAAGTTCAAAGTCAGCCTGGGCTACAAAGTGAGTTCCTGGCCAGCCTGAACTGAATAGTGAGGCCATGTCTCAAAAAGACAAAAAAAGAAAAAATAAAGGAAAATAGAGAAAAACATGATCTCTTCCCTCTAATGCCTGTGGCAAGTTAAAAGAGCATTATGTCTAAGGACTGCTAGCCACAGAGCGCTAAGAGCACTAAGGACTGACATCACTTCCTTGCCAACAGAAGGATCAATCGGGAAGGAACTCTGAGGCAAGACTGGGACCAAAGTTCCCTCCACTCATGTCAGAGGGGAATCAGCTCAGCCCACATCAGTGAAACCTGTACCCTGAGATGTCAGGATCAGGCACTGTGCTAATCACCTTTAGTCAATGGGGCCCTGATACTGTTTTGAGCAGAAAGCTCCAAAGTCAAAGGAAAGAGCATAGGAAAAGAAAGCTCTCACTTGCTTTCTCCTCAAATTCCTGTCAAGCCCCTGATTATGTTACTGGAAGGCCAGGGTGATGTTCCAGAAAGCTATAAAGACAGGAAAGTAAAAGAGATAAAGACCAACAAGCAAAGATCTCTCTAGCCAGGAGGGATTCTGAGTAGGATACCCAGGAGGGCTCTCTGTGTAGGGGTTTTTAAGGGATTTAGAAGGCGGCTCTTACCATTGTGTAAGCATTATAATCTCTACCCTGTAGGAGGTCTATGCAGTGCTCATGCAGTATCTATGCAGGGCCCCTCTGTCCTTGAGCCGAGGGCCTGTATAGCGAGCCCTTCCCAGTCCTCGTCTCAGTCCAGGAAGTTTATATTTGTATCCTGTGGAAAAGTTATTGGAATCCTAGTGAGCTCATTCCAACCTACCACTTCCAGAGCAACCCATGGTGAGAATGAAGACACTAAGGCATATTTGTAGTTATGGGGGGCCAAGGGGGTCCTGAGCCCAGCTAGGATAATGGCTAACTGGAACAAAAGCCTTGATCCAGGGCCAAACCTGGGCTTTATTAATTCGTGAAGAAGGGAGTGGCTGGAGGATGCGTGACTGTGAGAATGGCCGGAAGTAGGTGAGTGCGGTACCCACCGTGACCTGGAAGAGGTAGGGGTCTGAAATCACCTCTGCAGCATGCAGAGAGAAGGATGTGCAGAAAGCCTAATCTGCACGGTACACTTGAGACACATAGTATCTAATGTTTGGGGGTCGGTGCTCCAGCCCTGATGTGTAATCTTTTATGCCCTGGGAAGCCATAGCCCCTTATCGCGAGGCTCAGCCGCAGCCGCTGCGTGGAGCACGGCTCTGCATCCCGCCCCGGCTCACTCACACACTCTTCTGGGAGCTGCAGGGCGCGGAAACACTGCTCCATCGCCCGCTTCAAAGACCGCACACCGGCACTGGCTGGACCGGTTTGCATTGCTTAAAGTCCACTGAGGGGATAAGGAAAAGTCCGAGCCGGCCCTGTACCTATGGACACATGGCAGTAGGGCCAGGTTTCCCCAAAATGGAGATAACCGCTCTTCTTTCAAGCAGAGCCGTCCAGGTGTCCTCCACAGGCCTGTCTGCTCATGCTCTGCGAGGTCGCCGAAGTTTCTGTGAGACCCTTGCAGCTGGTGGTGACTCAGCAGTCTCCATTTTGGCTTCTGGACTCTTTCAGTGCCCTCATCCTCACTGCCTAAGAGTCGTAACTCCAGTCGTATTAATTCACCTTCCACTTTCAATCTCTCCACCGGAAAGAGACAGGAGATTCCAATACCATAGCTTGACTGTCCTTCAGGTCACTGATTCACTTACTTTTCAAACTTACTTTGGTTTCTTCCACTTTACATTTTACCCATTTTTCAAATAAATGATTTGTGTTTTTAAAGCTGTAGTGAACTACAGCCTTCTTTATTTTTACCTATTTCTGCATTTCACACATATTTTTGAGTACTCGGTATGTGCCAGGTACCTTTCCTTTCCTTTCTTTTTTCTTTTTTTTCCCTTTCCTTTCCTTTCCTTTCCTTTCCTTTCCTTTCCTTCTTTTCTTTTCTTTTCTTTTTTTTTTTCTTTCTTTCTTTCTTTCTTTCTTTCTTTCTTTCTTTCTTTCTTTCTTTCTTTCTGAGACAGGGTCTCGCTATGCAGTTCAGGCTGGCCTTGAGCTCACTTTGTAGCCCAGGCTGGCCTCGAACTCGCAACGATCCTCCTGCCTCAGCCCCCCAAGTGCTGGGATTACAGGCATGCACGACCACGCTGAGCTATTTTTCTGCATACTGAGAATATAGCAGTATGTAAAAGAAGAGGAAATGCCCTGCTTTTATATTATAGTTGAGGGAGAAGTAAACAAACAATGTCAATGTGTAAAACATAGAATCTCATGTAGTAATTAGTAAAGATAACTGTAAGAATACATGACACATTGAACACATAGCAGTGCTAATCCTTGTGTAATAGCAGTGCAAACAACATTTGTTCCACTGAGATGTGGACAGTTTATGTTGTGTAAAATAAATTACAACTCAGCAGTTAGTGTTACTGCCATTTGGAGCATTAGCCAGTTTTTGTGTAATTTAGTAATCTTATCCTAGCATTTTTTCCCCAGTAACTATAAATGCATCTACCAGTGCAAATGCCCTTTGATTTGGCTCTATCCATCCTGTTTTCTGTTGTTCATTAGCTCTTTGACTCTTTATATATGGACTATTAGAGCCAGGGTTTTTAGCCTTTTAAAAATTACACATTAAAGCCAGTCAGGGTGGGTCATATCTGTAGACCATCTACTCAGGAGGCTGATTCAGGAGGCAGGAAAGTTCGAATCCAGTGTGGGCCACAGAGCAAGACTCTTCCTCAAAAAGGCTGGGGATAGAGCGGTGCTCCCTGGATTCAACCCCTGATACCCCAATAAGCAAACAACAACAACAGAAACAAAAGCAACCAAACCAAAACTCAAACCAAACCCAACTAAAGCACCCCCTGCAACATTGCCATACAGAATACAATGAATAACCTTCTGGTTTGCCTTTTATCTTCAATGAGTAGATAAACAAATCGGTATTTAACAGAAAAGCAAATTAAGAATGAAATCTTGTGGACTGGTTTTTGTCTGTTTTTTTGGAGACAGGGTCTTGCTATGCATTTCAGGCTGCCCTTTGGCTAGCCCATGCTGGCCTTGAACACATGGCAATTGTAAGGCTTGATACATACGTGACTCTCTTAATACCTACCCAGTCTGCCAGCAGAGGCATTGTTCTCAGCTCAATCCCAGTGCCTTTGGCAAACACAGGATGTCGAAAAAGAGATAAAATAGAGCATGGAGTCTTCCAAACAGCCGGACACCTGAAGACACCCAGACATTTACACTGCATGGATGCCTGAAGGACTGCTCACTGAGGCAGAGACATCCAGATAACTGTTCTTTGTCTTTTTGAGACACAGTTTTGCTATGCAGTTCAGGCTACCCTTGAACTCACTTTGTAGCCCAGGCTGGCCTTGAACTTGCAACGATCTACCTGCCTCAGCTTCCCTAATGCTAGGATTATAGGCACGTGTCACCATGCCTGGCTCATCCAGAGAACTCTGACCACTAATATTTACTAAGATCTTCCCACCCAGTGTCCCTTGCTTTCTTTTAAACCCTATAAAAAAACAAACCCACTTCTCTTTGCTTCCTGCAGACGATCTTTCACCCTCTGCTTGCCTGCTCCCAGGCACAATATATTCCATGCCATGTTGCCTTTACACAAGCTTGGTAATCTCAGCTGGTGTCTGCCTTACAGCAATTCCTTACAGCAATCCTCCTGTCTCAGCCTTCAGAGTGCTGAGGTTACAGGAACGTGCCACCGTGCTCGGCTCATGGATTAATTCTGTTGCAACACTCTAATGTTAACGAATGCATGAAGAATGGAGTTTATGAAGACCACAGTTATATGTGATGAAAGCTGTGGGGGGTGTTTTAAAAGTATACAGATAAATAAGTAAACAAAACACTTAACCTCACAAAATAAGACTTGCATAAGTAGTACATTAGATATTTATGGATTTCAAACCTTTAACAGGACAGGCTCTGAAGTCAGCTTTCCTGCTTTCAAATGTCGGCTCAGTCACATTTGGTTTCAGCAAGTTACTTACTGTCTCCAAACCTGTGCTCCCTTATCTCACAGGACTGTGGTGAGGAGCAACAAATAATATAAGACCGATAGATAAGTACGCAGCTCAGAACAGTGCTACCAAGTGCTCAATAAATCTTAGCTACAAAGTCTCTAGTTAGTTATTTTATCTTAGCCATGAAATGTTACAGTGTATAAAATCATGTAGCCAAAAGTAAGTAACATTTTAAACTCCTACCATTGCCTAAACTACTTGAAAAATCATATCCAAAGTCCGGTGTGGTGGTACACACCTGTAATCCCAGCACTTGGGAGGCTGAGGCAGGACTGTTGGGAGTTTGAGATCAGTGTGGGCTACATAGTGAGTTCAAGGCCAGCCTGAATTACACCCTGTCTCAAAGAACAAAACAATAAAAACAAGAAACACGACTACTGTTTGCAACATTCAATAGGGTAATGCTTCTCAACATTGAACAGTTTCACTTACCAAAGTTTCTTTCAAATTAAAATAGATAGTCCGATATTTCATCTTTAGTTTATTGAATTACAGAACATTTTACAACTATGGGAAATTTTATTGTCCAGTCAAAGCTACATGACAAATGGTACTTCTCTTGCATGAAAAAAGAAACATGGGAAGAGAAATGGTCATGTGACTAAGCAAGCTAAATACAAAGGAAACATCTGGCAGGCATTTATTTAGAGGATTTATACTTATCTCAGACTTTAGTTGTGGATAATTCTCCACTTGGAAACAAACAAGCCAAAAGTTTAAAAATACAACAAACTGAAACAAAACAAAAATAGGTGTGATGTGGTTCTCTTTAAACGGTTCTCACGTTTATTCAAGCCAATTTTCTAATGAGCTCTGAAACTACTATGCAGGCTTGAAAAATGACTTGGTAGGTCCAAATGTCTTAAGCCTTAAAAAATGACCGGATCTTTCCAAGTGTCTTTAACCATCCAACTCAGAGGGAGAGAGACAATGGTCTCTTTATTCTGTTCTACCTCGCAGTACTTTAAATTCAGCAAGTTTGTCAGTATGGAGGCACAAAATAGTTATTTTCCTCTTTTCAACTTAAAAATGTTCCACTACAGGTTGGGCTGGAGTACATGCTTAGCATGGCCAACATCTCTCCTAGCGCCGCCAACCCCCCCCTCCCGTCTCTCTCTCTCTTTCCCTGTTTCTCTCTCTCACTGTTCCAGAATGTTTGTCATACAGTAGGAGAGGATTTAAATATTTTCCCCCTACTTAATCTCCCCTCACAAATCTAAATTATCCTTTAGCTTTAAATTTCTTCCTACTGTTTCATGATAGAAAAACAGTGCACTAGTTTGGTGGTACATGCTGGTAATCCCAGTACTGAGACACCATCCTTGCCATGAGTTTGAGGCCAGCCTGCATTATAAAGTGAGACTCTGTCTCAAAAAACCAAAACAAAGAAAGAAAGAAATAAACAAACAACCTAGCATACATTGTGCAGTTTCTTGTGAAATGTGGATTTGAAACACAATGGGCAAGTCAGTCATTTTTCTTGAAAGCCACACTGCTCCGTAGCCTGGGGAAAGAGGCGCCAGGGAAGAGAAAAAGAAAAGGTGTGCTTTCTCATGCCGGGCATGGTGGCACACGCCTGTAATCCCAGCACTCAGGAGGCTGAGGCAGGAGGATCACTGCGAGTTCGAGACAAGCCTGGGCTACAAGGTGAGCTCAAGGCCAGCCTGAACTACATAGCAAGACGCTGTCTCAAAAAGACAAAAAAAAAAAAAAAAAAAAAAAAGGCTGTTCTTTAATTTTTATTATTTAGTCAAACAAATGACCATTTTAATATGTTTTCCAAAGTCTGTCAATAAACTCAATTTTTGGATCCCATTTTAGCCAAATAACCTTCAATAAGTATTATCCTGAAAAGTTTTTAAAACGTGCATAGTACTATATTTTTGTCTTTCTAATGTTAATATTAACTTTCTTTTAATATCATTTAGAAGAGCTAACATAAAAAGGGATTTTTGGGGGGTCTTTTTGAGACAGGGTCTCACTATGCAGTTCAGGCTGGGCTTGAACTCACTTTGTAGCCCAGACTGGCATCAAACTCAGAGATCCTCCTGCCTCAGCCTCCTAAGTGCTGAGATTACAGGCTTGTGCCACACATCCAGCTCTTAAAAAGGGGATTATTGTCATGAGTTATGAAGTAGGTTTTTCTCCTGTAATAAACAAAACTTTAACTGTTAGTATAATAGGTATAGAGAAAGGAGGAGGGGTCCTTTCACCTAGAATATTTTTGTACAAAACAATAATTTAACTATTAAAGATAACCACATTCACTTAAACTCATGATCATCTCCATTCTCTGCTCATGCCGCCTTCACTGTGCTGTGTGCTGGTGAGACTTTCAGATCAGTATTTTACAAAGGACCATTTGTTTATTTGAGCCCTAACTACAATGTAGTACTATAAATTTTCAGGCTATTTTAAGTAACCCATGGCCTTAAGCAACTTGTACTGCTTGAACTAGAAAGGCTCTACTCACCAAGCGGGATGCGAATGCTGCAGCTCTTAGCTCTATACAACTCTTCTAATTATGTCACCTGGGAGGGCCAGCTGGCTGGCTATCAAGACCCTTCAGGAAGCTCATTGACACTGGAAAATTTACTGTGGGGCAAGCTTTGAATCTTTGCTTTGTAGGCCCAAAACTCAGATTCTTATCAGCATGTTGAAACTTAAGTTCTTCTCTTGGCAAACTCACTCCATCCAGCTTTATCGAGACTGAATTGTTATTTTACTAATTTACAACAGGCCATAAAATTCACATGTCTCTTGTGGTTGCAAAATGGCACGAGTGCATTCATTCTTTAAAGACAAAGTGACGTGGGATTCAAACCTCGAATGGTAATCATTTACAATCTGACACTACCGGGCGGGTGCACTCAGGAGAGGAAGAGGCAGCGCATGTCGAACCTTAGCGACAAACTTCTTGTGTGGTGATGGTGTTCTGAGTCTGTGACCCAAGGCCTTTTCTACCTTACAACAGCATTGAGTAGCAAATGCAAGTACACCTAGGCCATGTGGCTTAGCTTGGGAGTGGAAGACTTGGGGATGAATACTAATCAGACACGTAAAGGGAGGATAAATGCAGGGAACACTCCAGGTGCATGGAAATGGCATATGTGGTGTGATTAAAAATAGAGTGAATATTTAAAAATTTAAACAAATTATAGTAAAAGACACATTGCCAATAATCCTTCTCAAAACACTTTCCCTCAGAATACACTGACCCATTGTTCTTGCTACTTCCTGAAGCAGTTCTGGAAGTCCTCCTTTGTGTCTTTAGTTGGGCTGTCGAGGTCTCCTGAGTTGACTCAGGGGAAGAGTCACAAGCCACACGATATGAGTTCCCATGAACAAGGTGGATGAGGACACATGGTAATTATTTTCATTAGACAGAAATTTCTGTAAAAGTTTGATCAGCAAAGGGTGATGAAAAAATATGGTGAATGTGTAAATAAAGCAATTATTACAGTAAAAGCACATTGTGTTAATCCCTCTTAGGATACCCTCTCTCACTTTGAACCTACTAATCCCACCATTCTTGGCAATACACCTTGTACTGTAATAAGTTCTTTTTAATTTAAACATTCACTGTGTTATTTGATCATGGGTATAATGGTGCAGAATGAGGGAGAGACTGTGATGAGTTCTGACAACCACAATAGTTGAGCATGCCTGACCTGCACAGTGTGAAGGAAATGATGTCAAGAGATGAGGGTGAAGCCAGGTGTGGTGGTGCACACCTGTCATCCCAGCACTCAGGAGGCTGAGGCAGGAGGATCGTTTTGAGTTCGAGACCAGCCTGGGCTACAAAGTGAGCTCAAGGTCAGCCTGAACTGTATAGCAAGACTCTGTCTCGAAAAGACAAAAACAAATAAACAAACCAAAAAACAAGCAAGAGATGAGGGTGGGATCATAGCTGGGGCGAGAGCATGTGAAGTCCTTGAAAACCATAATAAGGAGTTTGGGTGTTGGTCCTCAAAGTGGGGAACTTGGTGGGAATTTTAAGCAGGAGAGTAAAGATCAGATTTGTGCTTTCGCAAAATCATTTTTCTTTTGATTTTATTTTGGTTTGGTTTTTTGAAACAGGGTCCCACTCTGTAGTCCAGGCTGGCCTTGAACTCACAGCAATCCTCCTGCCTCAGTCTCCCTAGTGCTGAGACTACAAATGTGCACCACCATGCCTGGCTCAGCAAGCTTACTCTGACTGTAGTGTGGAGAACGAGTTGGAGGGATGTAAGATCAAAAGCAGAGAGGGGAGTTAGTAACCCAGGTTAAAAAGAGGTGGCACAAAATGGAGTGCAATGAGGTAGAATTTATAGGGCTGGCTCTCTGGTTGGACATAGGCAGAAGTAAAAAGGGAACAGACAAGTCTGGTGTTCAGATTTCTAATTTGGGCATGGTGGTGGCACTCAGACAGGATCCCGGAAGCTTGAAGGCAAGAGAAGAAAACATATACAGAGAGGGGACAACACATTCAGTGCAGAGTTGAGACATTTTGCATAGAACTGGAGGATTTCCTGAGATACCGAAATGGATTTGTTCAATAGGCTGTTGGACAGTCAGGTTGAATACTGAGAAGGGGTCTATGCTGGACTTGGAGATCACCAGCAAATAGATAATAGGCCGATAAAAACCACAGAGCGGCTGCTAACCCTTTGGAATGTGTAGGGATGGATGATTACAGTCCTGTATTTGTAAGCTCAGGTAGAGCCCTCCTTGTCTAGCCAAAATTATTAAAATCAGTGATGCCTATCAGTCTTCCCTGTGTATGCTGCAAAGTCTGTTCAAAGTTGAATTGTTCGGGTGTATGGCTGGACGGTCCAGCAGGGCGGCCATCTGCATTTTAGTGCCTGCTTTATGGCACCATGTAAATCCTGTTGCTGTGGTTTTCCCAGCTGGCCTTCCTCTTGCTACAGCTGGGTTGACTACAGCAAGGGAAATGATAGGGTAATACTGTAGAGATAACCTTTTGCTGTGGATTTGACGTTGGACACTTTGCCCGTCTAACCTATGATATGACAGGGAGTAAGGAAGTGGGGGATGGAGAGCTACAAACTTTCTACACAATTAGGCAGGACTACATTTTGTTACATTATAGGTGGAGAACAAGACTGGAGTCTTTCTTTCAATCACATAATTGGGCAGAGCATTTCACTTTTTAATATTTAGAAAGGGAAGAAAGAGATATATTCTTATTAATTTATTTTTGGTATTGTGCATTGAACTCAAGGCCTTTCCACTGAGCTACACCCCCAGCACCTTTTTATTTATTATCTTCAAACAAGGTCTCACTACTTTGTTAAGTTGTCCAGGCTGAGCACCAGTCTGTGATCCTCCTGCCTCAGTCTCCCAGAGTGCTGGGATTATAGACCTGGACCACCACACCCAGCTAACAGAACCAGATACAGTCTTAAAAAAAAACTGTGCATGTCTAGACAAATAAACACGGTATGACCTCACTCTGTGGAATAGAAAAACACAGTTGGCCTAATAAAATTTGAGAATAGTGCAACAACTACTACAGATGAGGACAGGAGAGGGAAGGGGAGAAGGGAGCAGTTGGTCAATAGGGACAATCATACAGGTACATAGGGAGAGTAAGTTCTGGAGTTCTATAGCACATCAGGGTAAATATAGTTCATAAAAATGTTTTGCACATCTCAAAATCGAAGAGAGGATTTTGAATGTACTAACCATAAAGAAACGATAAAAGTTTAAGGTGAGGAGTAATCAGTCACCTTGATTTGATCATCACCCATTATGTGTACTTTAAAACATTATATTACCAGCCAGGAATATAGCTCAGTGGCACACCGCCTGCCTGGCAAGCGCAAGGTCATAAGTTCGATTCTTGGTACAGAAAAAAAAAACAAAAAAAACAACCTCTCAAATTAGGGGCTGGAGATATAGCTCAGTGGCACAAGTGCCTGCCTGGCAAGCACAAGGTCCTGAGTTCGATTCCTGGTACAAAAAAAACCCCAAAACCAAAAAATATTACATATCTGACAAACATGTATACTTATTGTGTCAACAAAAATAACACTGAGGATTTTACTTAAAATTGTGCATCTCTACACATTCACAATAAGGAGCTAATTAAATTTATTTATTGCATGTGATTATCCAAAAAGACATTTTTGGAGGCATGTTGCAATAACAAGCACATAACAAAACATTCCACTCATTTTTGTTAAACAGCCCTATGCTGGCTTCAAAAGTCATGCTCTGTCAGCTCCACTACATTCTGGTCATTTGAAACAAGCCACTAAGGCTAGCCACTTTCAAGGGGAGGAGAATTGGATTCTACCTTTTGGTGGGAAGAAAATCAAAGAAATGCAGGTATGTTTTAAATCACTGCAGTCTGAGCAAGAGTCTGCATGGTTTGGAAGATTAATTATTGTACTACCAAAAAGCTATCTGAAATGTCTTTCTCCCTCCCTCCCTTGCTTTCCTTTTTCCTTTTCCTTTTCTTCCATCCCTCTTCCTTTTTTTTCTTCCTCTTTCTTTCATGTTGAGGATCTGAGCTCTGTGGCTGTAAATGCACAAAGAACCCAGTAACTCTGGTTTTATATGTGCACCTCTAATGATCATCAGCCGCTTCTGTGCAGTAGAGCAGGTTTTGGACTGTGCTAGGTGAAAACAGTGAGAAGTGGAGAAGTCAAGCATATTTAGAAGGGGCAACTTCCAGTTGGATCATGCACTTCAAGGTGGGTGTTTTTTTTTTTTTTTTTTGTCTTTTTGAGACAGGGTCTCACTTTGCAGTTTGGGCTGATCTTGAACTCACAACAATCTTCCTGCCTCAGTCTCCTGAGTGCTGGGATTTCAAGGTGGGTTTTGATGGAAGTATGTAAGTGGGAAATGATTGAAAGAAAGTAGCCATGGACTGGCATCTTGGTGGGGGTCCCGGAAGCGATGATTGTGGGGATGTTAATTTACATGAGAGACGAATGAGGAGGAATTAGCGGTCACAAATGAGTAGGGTAAGCATGATTGCTATGTGTAGGATCAGTGAAGGACGTTCTTATATGAATACGTCTCTACCACCGCTTCTTTTCTTTAGAGGTAATTAAGTTCTCTGGTGTATTAGTACAGAGGTGGAATTATATATTTTTTATTTTTATTTTTTCCGGTACCAAGAATCGAACTCACGACGTTGCGCCTGCCAGGCAGGTGCTGTGCCGCTGAGCTAAATCCCCAGCCCCCAGAGGTGGAATTATAAACCGCAGGGGAGTATAAAGATTTCTGAACAACCTGTCTAGAGGAGCAGTAGAGAGTCTATTATATTAATGAAAAGATTCTACATAAAAGTCCAGGAAAGAGCAACATGGCACACGCTGCTAACAAAGGGCTTCAAAGTAAATTTTGAAAAACGAACAAAACAGTCACTTTCACCACCCTGCGTCACTGAGAATGTTTCTCCTGTTATCTGAAAAGAAAGCTTGTGTCTAAAAAGATGGAAAAAATGTTTGCTATGTAAGTGCCTTATCAATAGCAATTAATAATGTACTAGTTGCGGGCATGACTTCTGCGGCAGTGCAGAGACGAACACACAGTAAAAAGACATACTTTGGATATAAATATATACTACATCATCTTTCACGCTTTACAAAAATACTTTCACGGTCATTAACTCATTTGAAAACGACAATCTGCCGCATCTTTTCAATACACTTTTCCAGTAAACTCCATAGGCTTCAATGTGTGCGTCGACCACTCTGGGCAAGGTTAATCCCATTATTCCCTCTCCTTCCCTAGTTCAGCAATAGGACGCCTTCTTTCCCCCCTCCAGCCCAGGGTGAAAGTTTTTTTTTTTTTTTTCGTTTTTTTTCTCCGGTACCGGGAATCGAACTCACGACCTTGCGCTTGCCAGGCAGGCGCTGTGTGGCTGAGCTAAACCCCCAGCCCCCCAGGGTGAAAGTTGAGTCTCTTGGCTTGTGAGTACTGGCAGAATGGTAGGGCACTGCAGCTTTGATTCCCAAGTTTAAATAGTAACGTTCCGCCTGGAGATCAGTTCCAAGTCCACGTCTGGTTTGCACACGTGATCATCTGCGACCTCCTTTCCTGTTACTCTGTAAAACACGGGCACTAAGGACGATTCACTGATGCATCTGCGATCGGCACAGGGTGTCACGCCCCTCGGAGGAGGCTAAGTATGGTCTTAGGAAAGTGCCACTCGTGAACGGCAGCAGCCCAGTAATACTGTCACGGTCCAAAGCACAACCGCAAACTTCTGCCAGTTCGCACGGCAGCTCCTGCTCGTCCCTTTGCCGGTTCCTTAGTGTCCGTGGCTGCAGCTAGAAGCAGGGCGGCGGAGGGGCTGGAAACGCCGAGGAAGCCCCGCAGCCCAGCTACAGACGCGGCCCGAGCCGTCACTGCACGCGAGCCACACCGGGCTCGGCGCCCCGCCGCGTGCCCAGGCAGGGGCGGCCCCGGGGAGGGCGCACCCACGCGTTTCACAGAGCGGGCTGAGTGCAGCCGCCG
>NW_004955405.1:29829638-29871468 GCF_000276665.1 Chinchilla lanigera | reverse complement strand
GCCCCGCGCACCTGCCCGCGCCGAGGACTCCCGCGCGGCGTGGGCCCGGCCGGGGCTGACACTTCCCGGAGAGCCCGCCGGAGAGGGGCTGTGGCTCACCGCTGGAAACTTTCTTCTTTTTTAAATTAAAAATGCGTTTCCCCCTGCGAGCCCCAGGACCTTATTTTAGCAGTGCGTGATTGAATCCACCTTCAGCCTTATGAAATGTCGTTCGCTGCTTTGGTTTGCGCCGGTACTATCGCTGATCTGGAATCTGGAAAAATCTTGAAGCTGCGGAGAGCCCTGGAAAGCTGGGGGTGTGTTGTTCAGGAATCAGTTCCTAGGATAACATAAACTCGCGTATCCTGTAAAAGCTGCTGAACTCTGTTTTGCCGAACTACAGATCGAATCCAGGGCCTTCACGCACAGATAGATCCTCAGCACTTTTTAAACTACCCAGGCCAGGCTCAAACTTGGGATCCTCCTGTCTCAGCCTCCCGCAGTGCTGAGATTACAGGCCAGTGGCACCACGCCCTGCTGCGAGGAAGTGTTCTGTGTCTTTCTCCAGGACTGCTAAAGTCATGTGGAAGTTGTCATTTCTGGGGGGAGAAATAGTTAACTTCTGATCTGAATCCCTGAATCGAGGTTTGAGTTTTACTCCCCAGTGATTTCTTACTTTTTCGAAATCCTGATAAGCAGTGATTCGGCAGTAGGAAGGGCATGCCTTTTACAGTCTCTGTCAGTTCCTTTGTTAACCAGTAAAGACATCTGTGCCTGATTTACTGTGGTCCTGTTTTTATCAGACCTAGAGGAACTGATTACCTCATGCCTCAGATTGTGTTTCTGTCATAGTTCCACAAGTGGAATTACTTTGCCTGTGGTTTGCTTGAAAGTTTATAAATAAAACAAGATATTTTCTGAGTTGACAGTAGCTTCTGGTAGTTACAGTTTTTGAAAAATATGGGATGCATTCTAGGACTTCTGATTTAATTGTTTTTTTTTTTTTTTTTTTTTTTTGTCTTTTTGAGACAGGGTCTAGCTATGCAGTTCAGGCTGGCCTTGAGCTCATTTTGTAGCCCAGGCTGGTCTCGAGTTCGCCACGACCCTCCTGCCTCAGTCTTCCCAGTGCTTACAGGCGTGCGCCACCACACCCGGTGCTTGATTTAATGTTTAGCACTGAGAGTATACAGAGTTTCCTTTTAGTGTTAGTTCACCCATGTCAACTGTTAAAAAAGTTTCAAGTGAAGCTACTAACTTCACTTATTGCTGAGATGTGTTATTGCATCATCGTATTTGAATAAGTCAGTTGATGAGCGAGTTTCCTAACTTTGGCGTTGCTATTTGTGACCAGATAGTTTGTTGTTGGAACTGTCTCGGACATTGTGGGGTGGCTAGCAGGCTCCCTGGCTTGGATTCACTAGTTGCTAGTTGCAGTCTCTCAAATCTCTTCCTCCTTACTGTGACAACTAAAACTATCCCCAGAAGTTACCATCTGTCTTCTAGGGACAAAATTGCCTCTTGTTGAGAACCACTGCGTTAAATGTATTCATTCCTTAATAGGCAAGTTTAAGTGTTTCTCTGCCTTAACTTCCTCCTGTTCGGTATACTTACATTGAGTTGAGTAAATGCCAGGCATGATGGTAGGGGCCGGAAAACAGGTTAATAAGGTCAGGGCGCTCCCATTTAGAACTCATAGCCTGGGTGGGGAGGTGGACATTTAAACTTAATTATGATGCTGTGTAGCAGATTGGAGAGTGTCCTGGGAGCTACGTTGTGGGAGGGAGTAGGTGCAGTGAAGAAATTCTTCAGGGGACAGGACATATTTCCAGCCAAAGAAGGAAGGGCAGGGCCAGCCAGGGAGCAGTAAATGGCAAAGGTGTGATGGAGTCGCACAAGGAGCAGGTGGTATTAGGAGGGTGAGCTCTTGAGTTTAGGAAGTGAGATGATATCCAGAGATGTGTGGGAAAGGAGGCTGCGCCAGCAGCTAGAGGCCTAATTAGGACAAGATCTGGAGTCCCTTTGAAGGCCTTCAGCTTTTATCTTGTGATGAGTCACTGTCAATGCTGGGCACTAAATAGGCACATTTTGTTAAAAGTCTTGAAATCTTGTGGTTTGCTTTACTAGTTTAGAAAATAGAACATGTATTTGCTAACTCTACAGGTGGCATATACTAAGAAGTATTTTACCCTTTAGTGTGTTTTGCATTATTAGTTTAGAACCTAACTATGTATTTTATTAACTCTATAGGTCGTACGTACTAACAAGTATTTTACTATTAGTACTGTTTTACCATTTTCATTTAAGTTAGTAGTTTGATACCATACTAACAAGTGTTTAACCAATTTATTTTACCTTATCTTGGTAACCTTTTTTCTCAGCCTAGGCATTAAGATACAAGGTTAAAACTATAGTTGCTGATTTAGAGGTTTGTTTGAAATGGTCTCCATACTTTAAAGTTATATTTTTTAGCATGTTGTTTTCAGATCTTTTCATTTTAGCTATTATAATTTCTTTCTGAGTAGTGTCTTAAATAATGTATTATTCATTTATTGATTGATTTTTTTGAGGCAGGCTGAGCTTGAACTCTCCATGAAACTCAGGCTGGCTTCAGACTCACAGAGATCCTCTTGCTTCAGCCTCGCAGGTGCTGAGATTACAGTGTGCATCACCACACATAGCTAAATAATACTTTTGAAAGAAGAAAGGGACACTACATTTATAAGGCAGAGTCTGAATGTTGCCAGTAAGCTCACAGGGTGCTTTACAGAAGTTTTGTTTTTGCTGCTCTTGTTTGACGGTGCTTTTCCCTCTTGCCTGTTCTTCCTTTTCCTCCTCTTTCTCCTTTATTAGGAAGGAGCCACTCTGAGGTTTGAAAGGGTGTGGGAAACGGTAACTGCAGTGAGATAGTGCCAGTATATGTGGATTGAATATTTTGTTTAATAGTTCTTTAAAGAAAAACTTGAATTTAAAATGCTTAATGGCCAGAAGGGTGATGAGCATTTAGTACGTGAGCTGGTTTGTAAACTTTGTCAGCATTTGTTTCTTGTGATTTAAGAGTAGTATGTTGGATTTCCTTTTACTGGTGAATATAAACATGTTACTAAAGAAAGGATTAAGTTACTCCAGAATTACAGAAAGAGAAGGTCTTTTTTATGTTCATCAGGTTTCTCTGATTTAAAAATGGAAGTAGAAACTCAGTGATGTATTAAGTGGTTTGTGTAAGACAACTCAGTTAGTAGGTGTGAGAGACTGCTAGAGACTACAAAATTTCTGTGGCTACAGATCCTTTCCCTTTCCTTGGCATCTCACCCCCTTCCTTCCCCCTTGCTCAGCTGACTGGTATGGTTAATACTCTGCCTGTTACTGTGAAAGAGGCAGGTTAAATAAGAGCCCCAAGGAACTGCTCAAGGAACTGCTCAAGGAACTTCTATGTGGAGCGCTGAAGGGAATCCTCCAGACAGCGGAGGCTGTGCCCTGCAGAGGGGGAGAGGGTGGCACGAAACAGTGCCAGTGGGGAGTAGCCTTGAGGGAAACCGGCCTGAGATGGGGTCTTGGAGAATGTGTGGATTCAGAGACAAGAGAAAAAGTTGCATTGCAGGAGAGAGTTGTATAAGCAGAGACTGAGAAATGAGAATGAGTTCATTCTCTCTAGTCTCCCTTCTTTCTCAGTGTAGGGCCTTCTAACAACTGTTGGTAACAGCTGATACCAGTATAATACCAAGCACTGGGGACGTAGCAGTGGATAGACACCCTTTCTACCTTTAAGTTGCTGAAGACCAAGTGGCTTTTAGAGATAGAGGTATGTTTATAGCAGAAAGAAATTGAGGGAGAAATTTGCAGAGTTGTGTGATGCCTGACTGTGCGTTTGCTTGATTGTCTAGTTCAGCTCTGTCCAGTGTAAACATGAGTCATGCATGTAAGTTAAGATTGTTGGTAGTCATATTTTTAAAAAGTAAAAAGGAGAAAGTAAAGTTAATTGTAACTATTATTTCACTTAACCCCATATATTTAAAATATTTCTTCATACAAACAATATAAAAGTTATTGCTGTGTCTTACATTTTTTGCATTAAGGCTTTGAAATGGTTATATTTTGCATGAATGGCACATTTTTGTGTTAACCATATTTCAGCTGGTCAGGAGCCTCATATAGCTAAGAGGGCTGGATTGGATAGTACAAGTATAGCTGAATAAATGTATTTTATAATTTGGAAATATAATTTCAAGCTTATAAAATGTTACAAAATTAAAATAATGCAAAGAACATTTTTATATTCTTTATCCAGATCCACCTATTGTTTAAATTTTACTGTTTGCTTTATCATTTGCTCTTTATCTCTTCTTTCTCCCTCCCTTCTCATTCTGTTGTTCTCGCTCTTCTTTTTGTATTTTCTGAGTGAGTTTAGGATCAGTCATAGCCCTCCTTCTGAATACTTCAGTGAAGTACATAAATATTTTCTTATAGTTGCTAACTTCATAAATGTACATTGATGCCGGGCATGGTGGTGCACGCCTGTAATCCCAGCACTCGAGAGGCTGAGGCAGGAGGATCACTGCGTGTTCAAGGCCAGCCTGAAACATATAGTGAGACTCTTAAAAAAAATTAGTGGGCTATCTTGTTTTTTTTTCCTCATTTTTGAGACAAAAATACCTGACACTCAAAGTTAAAGGAGGAAAGGTTTATTTTGCTTTCAGTTTGTGGAGGTTTCATTCTCTGTTCAGCTGGCTCCAAGGCAAGGTGGCGTGACAGAGGGGCATCACGGAAGAACAGTCCATGGCAAAGTAGGGCAGGTAGAAGGCGGCCAGAAGTGAAATAGGCAGCGGCCGGCAGCAAGTGATTACAGCAGCCCTCTTTCTGTCCCTGATAGTGTATCCGGGGTGCATACCCAGCAGGTAGTGCTCACATCCAGGGTGGCCCTCCCACTACCAACACCCAGAACTATGCCAGACCAGTCAGTGGACTAATGTAGTATTCACATACCCTTAATCCCAGCATCACACACTGTAGACCCTCCCATCTCTGAAAAGCTTCACCTCTGACCGCATGAAGCTTTGCAGGGACATCTACAAGCCATGACATAGACAAACATTTAGTTTTTATGTTACTTCTAACTTGTAATGCTTTTATAGTATTTACTTGTATTTTATGACAGTTTTGAAGAATATTTTCCCCCTGCATGTTAGTCTCGTTTGTGTTGCTATAACACAGTACCCCAAACTGGGTAATTTATAACAAGGAGAAGCTTATTTCTTATAGTTTCAGAGGCTGGGAAGTCCAGGATCAAAGGCCCACATCTGGTGAGGGCCTTCTTGTGCACGATGTCATGGCGAAAGTGGAAGCGAGAGTGAAGGAGAAAGAGGAGGGGGTCCAAACCTGTATAGCAACTCACTCTCCCCAGCGTGAACCCACTCAGGCAGCCATCATGTTAGTCCAGTCATGAAGGCAGCGTCCTCATGACCGGATTAGGCCCTGCCTTCTGATATTGCTATGGAAGACACATTCAGGCTGTGGCATTTTGCTACTTTTTCTTTTTAATTAGAGTGTCACTCATTTTATCTTTATATTAGATTGAGATTTTACATTCTTGGAAAAATTATTGAAAGGGGATGTTGTGTCCTTTAGAGATGATCACATTTGGAGGTCCATGATGTCTTTCTTTCCTTCCTAGGTTATGTTATTTATTCATTTATTTTTTTGTGATGCTGGATATTGAACCCAGGGCCTTATGTATGCTAGGCAAGTGTGCTACCACCAAAGTACATCTCCAGTCCCAGGTGATACTAGTTTTTATTATCTGGTCAAGGTGTTGCTCAATTTCTCTATTATTGTGGCCTCCCCCAACCCCCACAACTTAATACATACTAATCCCTAAGCCCCGCTACTGAGAGGACAGGCACAACAATCGCAAGTTCAAGCCTAGCCTGGGCAGTTTAGTGAGACTGTGTCTCAAAATAAATAAAAAGGAGACTGGATGTAGCTCAGTGATGGAGCTCTTGCTTAGGATGGGTGAGGCCCTGAGTTCAGTTCCCAGTACTGGGAAGAAGAGGCAATAACAATAAGAAAAAAGAATGAACTGTGAAGCCCCAGACCACTAGGGTTGGAGTCCTCACTCTATTTACTACCTGCATGGTGTTAGTTAACTTACTTAACTTGACTGTTTATTGTCTTTGTTTGTGAGTTGAGGTTTTATTGTGTTGCCCATGCTACTCTTAAATTGGTAGACTCAAACCATTTTCCTCAGCTTCCAGAGTGCTGGGATTATATCTGTGTACCAGCTTGCCTAGCTTGACTTTTCTGTATTTCTGACCTCGAGTTCTGGCCTTAAATGGACTGTGTAGCCCAAGGTGGCCTCTAATATGCAGCAATCCTCCTACCTCAGCCTCCTGAATGCTAGAATTACAGATGTGTACCACCATGCCTGACTAGATTGCTTTTTTCAGGTGACAGGGTTATTTTGAGACAGGATTAGGTCTTGTGAGATTGGGTTGTAATGAAGTAAGCTTGGTATTTCCTCTTGGTCTGGTTTGCCATGTGACTCTCATAGTCATCTGTATCTTCTTCCATGTGTGGAAACAAGGGTCTCATCAGATGCTGGTGCCTGATCTTAGGCTTCCAGAATCATGAGCAAAATAACCCCTCAATAAAAAATAAATCACTCAGCTGCAGGTATTTTCTTACAGCAACAGAAAACAGACTATGACATTGTTGTTTTTTTTTTTGTCTTTTTGAGACAGGGTCTCGCTATGCAGTTCAGGCTGGCCTTGAGCTCACTTTGTAACCCAGGCTAGCCTTGAACTCACAACGATCCTCCTGTCTCAGCCTCCCGAGTGCTGGGATTACAGGTGTGAGCCACCACGCCCGGCTTATTTTTTTTTTTTTTTTTATTTCTCTCTGTCTTTGTAAAGGGGAACTCAGAATATAGGTATAGGTATTTAGTTAATATAATGATGAACATTTGTTCTTTGCTGACTAGCTAGCTCCTCTGGCTGTGGCTAGAGATAAAAACTTGAGTTTTAGTGGAGGAGACAGCCACTTAAATAATAACAAAATAATGTGATAAGTGTTACAGCAGAGACACAGAGGAAGAGTTTGCCAGCGCAAAAGAAAAAGTAATGAATTCTGTGTTGGAGATAGGATTGAAGTGGGGAGAGCAGGGCATGGTGATTGTTGAAGAGCTTTGTGATGACTGAAAGTAACAAAGGCAAGGAAGGTCAGAAGGGTGAAGGCTGTTTTGAGACAGTACTAGGTAAATGCAAGAGTCTGATATAGTCTAGCACAGAATAGGAGTCTCTGAGTATTTTTGCATGTGGATAAGAATAGTTATAAAAGAGATGGCTGGAAAGGTAGTGTGAAGTGTTTTGGATCTTACAGATAGTGAGGAGCCGCAGAAAGGTTTTAAATGATCAAATTTGTAATAAGGCAAACCTTCCAAAATATTTTCCCCAGCTAATCTTTATCAAAAGCAAATCAACTGTTTTCCTGAGAAACCACTTTGAAGATACCAATATGTATTACAGCAGCCATTGATAATTTCCTACCAGTCTGTCCATAACTCCGTAATGTTTGTATTGTTCCTATGCTATTTCATAAATGGATGTATGTTTATTACTATGTGTTTCCAACAACAACCATTGAGAATAATGAATGATTATTTAATTGATCACTCATATATAGCTCTATTTGTTTTCTCTGGAAACCACTTTGAAGATACCAAAGTATAGTACAACTCATGAGTTCGATTGCTGGTACCAGAAAAAAAAAACAAAACCAAAAAAAAAAGGAATCCAAAGTATAGTACAACAACCATTGATAATTTCCTACCACTTTTATCTGTAAATCACTATTATTTGTCTATTTGTTTTCCTGAGAAACCATCTCGAAGATACCAATAGGTAAAATAACAACCATTGATAATTTCCTACCACTTTGTCTGTAATTTGGTAAGTCCCCCTATTACTATGTTATCCTTCTTTTACTCTTTAAAATAAAATTAAAAAAAAAAAAGCAAATCAAGCCTGATGTGGTAACTCATGCCTATAATCTCAGCACTTAGAAGGCTGAGGCAGGAGGCTCACTGTAAGTTCAACGCCAGCCTGTGTTACTTAGTGAGTTCAAAGCCAGCTTGCACTACAAAGGAGACCCTGACTCAAACAAAACAAAACAAGAAAACCCCAACAAATCAATTAAAGTCATTCTTTTACTTAAAATCTGTGTAAATGAATTGAAATCATTCTTTTACTAAAATCTGTTAGTGACTACTCAGTGTTAATAGATTTCTGGACTTTTTATCTTGGAACACAAAGCCCTTAATGCTCTGGTCCCTTCACACTAGCTTGGCTCTCACCTGCACATCCCTCTGTGCATGCACTGACGTTGGCCTCCCTCATTAACTGTATTTCCCTCAACTTACCTGTTCTTAGTTGACTGTCGCCCAGTTCAGGTTGCACTAGGAATTATTTCCTGTCTTTTTTTCCTTCCCTCAAAGCACCTTATATTTTCTTTTTTTTTTTTTTTGGTTTTTCTCCGGTACCAGGAACCGAACTCACGACCTTGCGCTTGCCAGGCAGGCGCTTTTGCCGCTGAGCTAAATCCCCAGCCCCAAAGCACCTTATATTAATGAAGAAAATGGGCTTTAGAATTAGACCATCACTTAAACCCTTTCCTTCTCCACTTACCAAGATAAAAGTCTTGTGTAAAATTTCAAGCTTTCTGAGACCTACTTGCTTTATCTGTAGTTTGAGCTATGGATCTACTTCACAGTGTTAGGAAAGATTAAATGAATTATAGTTCATAAAGCACTCACTCTATGTTTTAGTTACTTTCTCATTGCTGGGACAAAATACTCCACACCCTCAGGCTAAAGAAGGAAAGGTTTATTTTAGCTCCTAGTCGGCAAAGGTTTCAGTCCATAGTGGGCGGGCTGTAAGATGGGGCGGCATGGCACAGGGCATGGCAAAGGAGGCGCGGTCCGTGGCAGGGCAGGCAGGAAGCAGTGAAGCAGTTATCCTGCCTTCTGTCACTTTATATTTTATCCAGGCTGCAAGGCTATTGGTTGATGCTGCCCACGTGCAGAGGGTCTTCCCTCTTCAGTAAGTCCATCGTCCACACCCAGAACTATGCTAAACAGTGAACTAATCCTATCACACAGCCATAATCCAGTCACTCCCACAAGGCCCACCTATGAGTTCATGAGGCTTTGGGAGGACATCTAGATAGAAACCGTAACACTGTACTAACATTTAACAAATACTGTATAATAGCTGTTACACTACGTATCTGTAGAAAATTTATCACATTGCTTTTCTAATTTGTTTGCTTGACTTCTCTCCCTCTAGACTGTGAGCTCCTTAGGGTGGAAATCTTTTCTTTGTTAGTGTATCTAGGATCCTTGATGTATTTGATCCTTAGTGATTCAGTAATATATTTACCTATATGACTAGCTGGTGGTTATGTAGAGAAAATGACTTCATTAAGGGAAAAATTAGGTAGAAAATTTGGAAATTTCAGGTACTATTAAAGTTACAGTAGCCAAAATTGTTGCACACTCGACCATTTGGAACCTTTGAAAGAGATTCTTTTTTCACCTTGGAATGCTGGGGATTGAACTCAGGGTTCTCTATCGTGACCTACAAAGCTCAGCCCTTAAAAAAAAAAAAAAGAAAAAAAAGGAATTCTTGAGTGAGCCTTTCCACTGAATGAAAATTTCTGGATCTCATTTGTAGGTCTAGTTCAGTGATGGCAAACCTTTTAGAGACTGAGTGGCCAAACTATAGCCCAAAACTCACTTACTTATCACAGAGTACCAACACTGTAGTTAAATCTGAACAGTGAGGTTTTTAGTATAGAAAAAAGAACTTATATATTAACATCTTTTGTCTTAAAGGAAAAACCATAGCATGTGTCATAGGTTCATCACCACTGGTTTAGGAGATGATGAAAGCTTGAATTCAGACAGTTTGAGGATAGAGAATAGACAGATTTTTCAAGAAAATTTGAAATAGGCTGGATAGTACTTTTTTTTTTGAGACTTGATCTTGCAGTGTACTTCAGGCTAGCTTTGAACTCAGTGTGTAGCTCAGGCTGGTCTTGAACTTGCAGTGATCCTCCTGCCTTAACTTCCCAAGTGCTGGGATTACAGGCCTGCGCTACCACACCTGGCTGGATAGTACTTCTTGATTCGTAAGTAATCTGGATAGCTGAGAGGATGATTGGATGGACTAAGGTTGAGGATAGAGGAGAAGGGGAAGCAGGTTGCGGGGGAAAATGCCAGTGAACTAGAGGTATAGATGCTCCAGTGGCGAAGGTCTGTGGGCAGGCAGAAATACAAGTCCAGGGGCTGGGGATTTAGCTCAGCGGCAAAGCGCCTGCCTGGCAAGCGCAAGGTTGTGAGTTCGGTTCCCGGTGCCGGAGAAAAACCAAAAAAAAAAAACAAAACAGAAATACAAGTCCGGCAGGCAGGAGAAAGTGGAGGTGAGTGTGACTGATCGCTGAAGAGCAGTTGAGGCAGATAAAGACTGAGAATGGCCTCCTAGTGTCATCGGGTCACACCTCTCTCACTTTCGAGAGAGTCAAGGGGAGGAGTAAGTGACTGGGAATAAGAAAATAGAGACGGGACACAGACTGCCCTACTAAGCGCTATGAAGAAAGCAAAGTGGGAAGTAATGAAATACTAAACAAGTGAGCCAGGCATGGTGGCACACATCTGTAATCATGCCTGCAATCCCAGCCCTCAGGAGGCTGAGGCAGGCGGATCATTGCAAGTTTAAGACCAGCCTGGGCTACAAAGTGAGCTCAAAGCCAGCGTGAACTGCATAGCGAGATCCTGTCTCAAAAAGACAGAACAGAAAACCCCCCACAATATTAAATGAATGAATGCCATCTATCGTCCTTGGATCGTGTTTAATAACTTTTTATTTTTTAAGATTACAAACCTCCTCAAATCAGTTCAGGTAGGAAGGAGGATTTATTGTAAGGTTTTGAAGTAATGCAGACGTGGGAGTTGTTATGTGGGTAGTGAGTTGTGTCTCTATAGAGTGTTGGCATCAGGAGAATTCTCTATGCGTCATATTCACGTGGACCACCGCCCTGTCTTTGCTTCTCTGCATCGTCCTTCTCCACGCTGCCGTGTACGTGGTCAGTGTGCCCGGGACACGAGCGGCCCTCTGACACAGAGTTCTGGATGTCTTCCACCTCAGCTTTGCATGTGTCATTTCTCTCATCCAAGTACTGATCAGGCCCGACGCTGCTTAGCTTCCGAGATCAGACGAGATCGGGCGTGTTCAGGGTGGTATGGCCGTAGACTGCATGTGTCATTTCTCAGACCCTAGGAGAAGAATGTAAAATGCCCTCCCCACCCCTTCTCGCTTGCATTTTTTAAAATACTGGACTGAATTGAAGACCTTCATCCTGAGATACATCCTGAGCCTTTTTTATTATTTTATTTTGAGACAGGGTCTCACTAAATTGCCAGATTGCATAGGCTGGTCTCAAACTTGTGATCCTCCTGCCTCAGCCTCCCAGAGTGCTAGGATCTGTAGTCCTGTAATCCTGGGACCTAAAATCCTGTAGCATATACCACCACATCCAGCTCAGAACATTTTATTTTCTCTGCTGTTCCCTCTTACAGTTTTTCAAGAGAAAACAAAAAAAAGTGATATTATTAGTGCCACTTTACAAATGGGAATTTCAGAGTAAATTGATAAGATTTCTAAATGCCTAAATTGGATATGGAGTGTATTTTTTGTGATTCCACCTTCTACTTACTGAATCACTAACTTAGATTTAGGTAGATCTTTGCTTTTGGAATACTTACTTGATCTACTCTGATGAAAACAAGAGCAGGTTGCGTTTAGACAGGTGTATGCTTGTGATACGTTTTTTCTGCACAGTGTAGTATTGTAGGCTAGCTAGGCAGGAGAGACTCAGGAGGTTGTGTCCTAGCACTTGAGAAATTTTGGAGAGGGGCTGAGTCAGATGCAATAGATGGACAGTCTCTTGAGGCCACTTTTGCATTCAGTTCAGGATTAATAATTTAACAATGTAGGCGGCTGTGCTTGCTTGCTCGTTGAAGTTGTAGCTGTCTCTAGCTAGAATTTCCCACAGTTCTGCGAATGGGAACTGTATTTAACTGAATGCTGATGTAAAACGGGTTAAGGTTTAAATGTGGTATGTTTGTTAAGAAGCTTATTATTGTACATAGTTTTACAATGGGTTGAAAAGCACCTACAGAATTATATGGAGACCTCTATGCTTCCATGTTTTCTGGATCGAGTTCATACCACAAAAGCTTGAGTAAGCCTTCTCCTTGATGATTTGATATTGATTAGGATATTTTCAGTTTTAAAAAGATGTAGAAGTGAAAAGGAACACTGAGGATGAAAAAGGTAATTAGCAAAAATGAATTACTAGACAAGGTTCAGGATGTAAGGTTGTAATGGCAGTTTGAATGAAGAGTGTTAATTTTCAAGGTTGAAGGTTTAGAACAAGCATAAAAGGATTTAAGAGACAAGTTTTGTATGAAATTTGAGACTAAGAATTGAGATTTCGGTTTCAGAATACGAAAGGTACAAATGAAAAGTGGAAGGCGCTTTTGCCGACAGTCATTGCCAGCGTTTCCATACTTTTTGCTGTTTTCTCACGCTGGTATTTTTCCTGGGAACCTGAGTTACAACTGTCATCTGCTATTCGGTTAGACTTTCTCTGGGATTACTGTGTCTTAGAAAATGATTGTGGATGTTGACTTTTATGAGTTTGTGTTCTACTTCTTTGTGTGTGTGTGTGTGTATGTGTGGTGAGTGCTGGGCATTGACCCCAGATCTCACTTGCTAGGCAAGCTCTTTACCATTGAGCTCCACCCTCAGTCCTATGTTGTACTTCTTTGAAAATGGTATTTTACGTATCTTTTATATCAAGTGTCCCTGCCTGTGGAGTTTGTGTAATGTAAATTATAATGCAGATTATAAACTTGCCTAATAGGTTTTGAAATTCATTTGCTAGAATTTTGAGCATGACCTGCATGTGTCCTGTTAAGAATGTTACATTATTTGCACCTTTCCTGCTCCTGTAGTGATGTATTTTTGTTCTTTGTTTTTTGAGACAGGATCTTATTGTATAGCTTATTCTGGACTTGAATTCATGATGTAGCTCCTCTTGTCTCAGTCTCCCAAATGCTAGGATTACAGGTGTATACCACTATACCTGGCCCTGTAGTGATTTTTAAATTTTATTTCTTTTTTTCTCTATTTTTGTCTTTTTGAGATAGGTTCTCCCTATGCAGTTCAGATTGGCTTTTAGCCTAGTAGACCAGGCTGATCTAACTCTCAACAATCCTCCTGCCTCATCCTCCTGCCTCAGCCTCCCGAGTGCTGGGATTAAAGGTGTGCTCCACCACGCCCGGATTGTAGTGATTTTCTTAAAGACAAAAAACTGGCTTCTATCTAGGACATATAAAGAATTAAAAAAAGTAAGGCCCCCCCAAATTCAAAGACTCAATTCAAAAATGGGCATCTGAGATGAATACACACTTCTCTAATGAAGAGATATTAATGGTGAATAAATACATGAAAAAATGTTCAACATCATTAGTCATTCCAGAAATGCAAATTAAAACAGCACTGAGACTCTATCTCACCCCAGAAAGAATGACTATCATCAAGAAATCAACCAATAACAAATGCTGGAGAGGCTGTGGGGAGAAAGGAACTGCTATTCCACTGCTGATGGGAGTGTAGATTGGTGAAACCACTGTGGGAATCAATTTGGAGATTCCTCACAAAACTAGGATTGGAAGTCCCATTTAACCCAGCCATTCCCCTTCTGGGTATTTTCCCAGAAGAATTAAAGACATCATACCACAGCGATATATGTGCACCCATGTTTATAGCAGCACAGTTTGTTATAGCTAAATCTTGGAAACAACCCAGATACCCATCCACTGAGGAATAGATAAAAAAGATGTATTTTTATACAATGGAACATTACTCAGCTATAAGAAAAGATAAAACTCGAAGCTTTTGTAGGTAAATGGATGCAACTAGAGACCATACTCATAAGTGAAACAAATTGGACCCAGGTGTGTAAACATCATATTGTCTTTTTGGTATAGGAACCTGAAAGATTAGGTAAAACTTAAAACGTACAATAGATGATAGGAAAGGGAAAGAAATTGCTCAAAGGAAGGAATGACTGGGATGAGGGAAAGAAGAAAACGAAGGAAGGCAAAATATAAATATATATATATATGAATAGCTGTGATAACTGTATTGCTGATGTCTGATGGTGTATTGAAATGAACAGTTAATGCTTACAATTTTTTATGTTCTGATTGATTTTACATACTTGTGTCTGGTGGTCTGAGCAACTGATTTGAAGGTAACAATATGCACTGGAATTACAATGGTGAACTACCATCTTATCTAGTGAAACTCTGTATTATCTCTAATGTTTTATCGAAGAATTACTTTCTTATTCTCTTTAATGGTTTGAGCAATCTTTCATTCTTACATCTGGTAATCTGAGCAGTACTGTTGAGGATAGCGATACGTAATGTAACAACCACTATTGATTCTTACTATTTTATCTTTAGACCTTGTATCACTTTGAATGTTCTTGCTTTGATTTATGTTCATGATACTGGTATGTTGCTATTGTTCTGTTGTTTTGTTTCTCATTTACTACTCTTAAAATTAAAAAAAAGTAAAAAAAGTAATAAAAAGGAAGAGAATACAGGAAGGTCAAGGACCATTCTTTGATCTTAAAAAAAAAAGTGGCTTCACAAAACTAGACTGTAAATTTTAATTTAGTGTTTTTTTATGTCTGACTATACATATCTGAACACATACATATTCAAAACATGAAACCCATTAATCTCTATAATCAATATATATTAGTAAAAATTATAGAAAAAAGAATAAAAAAAACACTGGCAAGGATACAGGGAAAAAACCCTGTTTTTACTGCTGGTAGAATTAAAGTCAGAATGCCACAGAGAGTCCTACTCACCAGGGCTTACTGCAGCACAGTTCATGTTAGCCGAGGTACGGAATGAGCCTAGCTAACTGTGCGTGGGTGAGTGGAAAATGAGAATGTGTACATACACAAGCTTTATTCAGCCATAGAGCAGAAGAAAATTGTGTCATTGTCAGGAAAATGGGAAATGGCATGTTCATCAAAGTAAGTCGGACTCAGAAAGACAAATATGTTTTATCTAATATGTAGAATCATCATACACACACACACATGCACACTGACGTGAAAGTAGAATAGAGACTATCAGATGAGGAAGCCGAACATTTTGTAAAATTAATGTGTACTAATAAAAACAACAAAAACCTCCAGCTAAGTGACAACATTCAGTCTGGTTGTGAGGGTGTTAAAGTAAAATAGGGTGTTCTTATTCTTTGACAATATTTGTTGGTTAAAGAGTGTTAGAAAAATAGCACCCTAGTGAGTGTGTAGCTGAGTAGCAAAATCTCACTTTCTGAGATGCTGCTAGCAAATTCCGTAATGACAAATTCACAGATATGTCACAAACATGTTACTTGCAGCACTGTTTATAATAGCAGAAGGAAAAGAACTAAATGTCCTTCAGTCGGGGACTAGTTAAATAAACTCTGATAATCTGTGTGGTAGAGTATGATGTGATTATTAAAAACATAACAATAAAACTAGTTCCAAAAGTGCTGGTATTTAATGACCTCCAAACTGTTGAGGGAAAATTGCGAACTCATTCACGCGTTCGCTGTTGGAGTCCTGCTCAAGGAGTGTTTGCCTCTGCCTATGGCTTCAAGTGTTTCCCCTGTGTTTTCTTTTAGGAGTTTCAGCGTTTTAGGTCTTACACCTAGGTATCTGACCCATCCTGAGCTGATTTTTGTATAGAGTAAGGAATGGGGAGCTAGTTTCAGTGTTCTCCAAGTGGATGTCTCCTGTTCCCAGCACCATTTGTTAAAGAGGCTGTCTTTATTTTTTTGTTTTATGTTTTATGTTTGCTTGCTTTCGTTTGTTTTTGTTTTTTGTGACAGTGTCACGATATTATCTTAGGCTGGCCTTGAACTCGCTACATAGCCCAGGCTGTTCTTGAACTCATGGTGATCCTCCTGCCTCAGCCTCCCCAAGGGCTGGGGTTACAGGCATGCACAACCTTGCGTGACCAAGGCTGTCTTTTCTCTAAGGTGTATTTTTGGCTTCTCTGTTGGGAATTAGACGGCTTAGCTGCGTGAGTTTGTTTCTGCATCGTCTCATCTGTTTTATTGGTCGGTGTGTCTGTTTCTGTGTCAGTACCATGCCGTTTTTGTTACGGTTTTGTAGTATAATTTGAATTTGGGGATTGTCCTGCCTCCATCTTAGCTGTTGTTGCTTAGGATTGCTTTGGTTATTCTGGTCTTTTGTGTTTCCAAATGAATTTTAGGGTTGTTTTTTCTAGTTCTGTGAAGAATGTCGTTGGAACTCCTTTGGAGGGGATTGCATTCAATTGTACGTTTGTGGTAGTTTAACCGTTTAACAATATCGTTCTGCCACCCATGAGTAGGGAGCCCTTTCCATCTTCCAAAGGTGTCTTCAGTTTCTTCAGGGTCATGTGCATCGCTTGCTGTTTGTCTGTTTAGTGTATTTTCATTGCAGATGTCTTTCACCTCCTTGCTTTGATTATTCTCTAGGTAGTTTTTTTGTTTGCTTTTTGAAGCTGTAGCGAATGGAATTGTTTTCCCAATTTCTTTCTCAGCTAGTCCACTATTGGTGCATAGAAAAGCTGTTGATCTTTTGATGCTGATTTTATATCCTGCTACTTTGCTGAATTTATTTAAGAACTGTAAATGTCTTTTGCTGGAATCTTTAGGGTCTTCTAAATATAGGATCATAGCTTCTTCAATCAAAGATAATTTGACTTCTTTCTGTCTTATTTGTATCACGTTTATTGACTTCTGTTGCCTAATTTCTCTGGCTAAAATTTTAAAAACTGTATTGAACAGGAGTGATGAAAGTGAATATCCTTGCCTTGATCCTAATTTTATGGGAAATGCTTTTAGTTTTTCTCCATTCAGAATGGTGTTGACTGTAGGTCTATCACAAAATGAGGAATGATCCTTCAGTTCCTTGTTTATTTAGAGCTTTTATTATAAAGGGTGTTTGAATTTTATCAAAGGCTTTTTTATGCATCAGTTGAGATAATCGTGATTTTTTATTCTTAATTCTCTTTATGATACATGTTTATTGATTTATGTGTGGTGAACTATCTTTATATCCCTGGAATGAAACCAGTTTGATCATGGTATATCATTTTTTAAATGTAGTATTGAATTTGGCCTGAAGATAGTTTATTAAGGAGTTTTGCATCTCTATTCATCAAGGATATTGGTCTGTAGTTCACATTTTTGTTGTGGCCTTGTCCAGGTTTGATATCAATGTGATGTTGGTCTCATAGAATGAGTTTGGAAGGATTTATTTCCTCTGTATTTCATGGAATAGTTTGTGCAGTATTAGTGTCATTTCTTCTTTGTAGATCTGTAACATTCAGCAGTGAGCCCACAGGTCCTGGGCTTTTTTTTTTTTTTTTTTTTTTTTTTTTTTTTTTTTTTTTTTTTTTTGGTTTTTCTCCGGTACCGGGAACCGAACTCACGACCTTGCGCTTGCCAGGCAGGTGCTTTTGCCGCTGAGCTAAATCCCCAGCCCCTATGGGCTTTTCTTTGTTGGGAGACTTTTTTTTTTTTTTTTTATTACTACTTCCATCTTATTGCTTTGATTGCTCTATTAGAGTTTTTACATATTCTTGGTTCAGTTTTGGCAGATCATTTTTTTTTTTTCTGTCTTTTTGAGACAGGGTCTCGCTGTGCAGTTCAGGCTGGCCTTGAGCTCACTTTGTAGCCAAGGCTGGCCTTGAACTTGCAACAATCCTCCTGCCTCAGCCTCTCGAGTGCAGGGATTACAGGCATGCACCACAATGCCTGGTGGCAGATAACTGTTGTCTAGAGATTTATCATTTCTTCTGGATTCTCCAACTTACTAGAATTTAGGTTGTCAAAATAGTTGCCAGTAATTCTGTGGATTTCAGTTGTATCTGTTGTGACATCCCCCTTTTCATCATTTGTATTGATTTGGGATTGCTTTTTCTTTTGGTTAGTTTGACTAAGGATTTAGCAGTCTTGTTTAGGACCAACTCTCTGTTTAATCCTGTAAATTGTTTTTTTAGTCCATCTCATTGATTTGAGCTCTAATTTTTTTATTATTTCTTTCCTTCTGTTGGTGTGGTTTTGGTTTGTTGTTTTTCTAGAATCTGGAGATGTTTCATTAGGTTATTTATTTGAAATCACTTTGTTTTTTTTTTGATGTAGGCACTCATAGGTATAAAGGTGCCTTTTCTGTATCCCAGAGGTTCTGGTATATTATATTTCTATTTTCATTTGGCTTTATGAATTTTAAAATTTCCTCCCTCCTGATTTTTTCAGTGACCCATGATTTTTCAAAAGTGAATTATTCAATTTCCATGTGTTTGTATAGTTTCTGTGGGTTTTTTTTAATGTTGATTTTGTTTGTTTTTTTGAGAAAGGGTACAACTGTGAAGTTCAGGCTAGCTTTTAACTCACTGTGTAACCCAGACAGGCCTCAAACTCCTGGCATTCCTCATCCCTCAGCCTCGTGAGTGCTAGGATTACAGGCATGCACCACCACATGTGGCCTTAATGTTGTTTTAGTTTCATTCCATTATGATCTGATAAAATGAAATATTACTTTTTTGGTGTGTGATAGTACTTGCTTTGTGGCTTAAAATATGATCTATTTTGGAGAACATTCCAAGAGCTGCTGAGAAGAATGTGCATTCTTTCATTGTTTGATAAAATGTTTTGTAGATATCTATTAGGTCCACTTCATCTGTCCTATAGTTTAACTCTGATGTCTCTCTGTTGATTTTTTTTTTTACCTGGTCTGAATGACTATAAGACTGGAATATTGAACTCATTTATATTATTGTATTGGGACCTCTGTGTTCCTGTTTGTTGAATTGTGTTTTGTTTTGTGAAATTGGGTACACTAAGTTTGGTACATGTATATTTACAATTATTATATCTTCTTGGGAGAATGTTCCCTTTACCAGTATATAATGCCATTCTTTGTTGTGGTCTAATTTTGTTTCGAAGTCTGCTTTGTTAGATATGATTGTAGCTATTCCTGCTTGCTTTCAGGTTCCATTTGCATCGGCTATTTTTCGTTGTTTCAGTCTGTATATCTTTGTTAGTGAGGTGTGTTTCTTGCAAGTAGCAAAGAATTGGGTCTTATTTTTTAATCCAATATCTCTGTGTCTTTTAAGTAAAGAATTAACAACATTTATGTTGAAAGTTGTAGAAAGATGTGTCATCTTTTACTGTTCTAATATTTGATTCTTTCCTACTTAGTAGTTTGTCTGTTCTGTATATAGGATTCTTTTAAGTATCTTCCACAGAGCTGGTTTGGTGGTCACGATTTTCTTTAGTTTATACTTACCTTGGGAAGGTTTCCATGTCTTCTTGAAGTTTGAGGTTGGCTTTGCTGCATGTAGTATTCTGGGTTGGCAATTATTTTCTTTCAGGATTTGAAGTACATTGTTCCCTGTCCTCCTGGCCTTCGGGGTTTCTGCAGAGAGGTCTGAAGTTATTCCAGTGGGTTTGCCTTCGTTAGTGACTTGGTACTTGTGCTCCAGAGGCTGCCTGTGTGTGCAGCCAGAGCGGCAACATCCGAGCGGAGGTGTATCCCTGAATGTGTCAGAAGCTGACAAAAGCAGCCTTACCACTAGGTTCTGTGTTGGAGTTCACTGATGAGAACTAAGTAATCTGCTGAGCTCAATCCTGGGACTTTAAGACTTCAGCTTCCTCAAAAAACTGTATGCAAGGAGTCTTGCTCCTCACCACAGAGGGTGGTGTTTCCCACCACTGTGCTCTCCACAGGTCAAGTTTCCCCCTGTGTAGACTTCTAGGGTCCATGACTGATCTTCCTCCTCTCCACATTTACCTCTCATGGGTGTTTCCCACCAAGACACTGTGGCAGCACGTGCCCCCAGGTGTCCTGTGACTTCTGATCCTCAGAGGTGCTCCCTCCCAAACAGTGAGCCCCTCTGAGGATGGGCCCTGGTTATAGCTCTCTGAGGTATGGCAAACTCTCTAGTGGATTTCTTCAAACTAGCCTGCCAATGCAAATGTAGTTACTCTGACACTAAATACCAGCCCTGGCCGTGTAACTTTGAGTACTCACCTGTGGTTCCCTCCTGTGTCTAGTGCTCTATTGCACTGTCTAGCTTGGGACTGCTGGTTCTCTCAGGCTTACTTTGTGCTGTGGGATCAAGCTCTTTTCCCTCAGGAGGTGGCCTTGTCATTACAAAATGCTTTATGTTTTTTTCTTCATTGCCTTTGTTCCTCCATGCTTTTCAGCTTTCCTGTTACCTCTTTCTTGATTTCCAGAACTTCTTTCCTTTTATCCACAGGATATAGTTTTTCTTTTCAAACTCTTAATTCTTCTAACTTGCAGGTTCATATGCAGGATACTTTTGCTCTGCCATCACACCCCTCAACTCCAGTTTTTTGTTTAATCTGAAAAGAGAAAAAAGAAAAGATGGAAAATAGAATATGTTAATGCTAGTATAGTTATTACTTCTTTTTTAATGTTGAAAGTTAAATTCAGTTGGAAATGTTTATGGTGTTCCTCCTGGAATTGTGGTGAACGCTAAGGCTCTCCATGGATCACCATTTTGTGACAGGCTTAACTAAGTAACTCTTTGTGTTGGTCTCTCCTGGAGTTATTCAGACAACTGCAGTCATCTGGCCGCTCAACTGGAATGGGTGGTCTAAGGTGGCTGGTTTATATGCTGGTTATATCTGTTGGGCCCCAGGTATCCAAGGCAAGTCCAGGTTTATGTGGTAGCAGAAGTGTTTCTAGATGTACCACAGTTATTGACCTGTTCATCTATAGAAGGACATCCTGGTCAATCCCAAGGTTTGGCAGTTTTTGTTTTTTGAGACAGCATCTCACTATGTGGTTTAGGCTGGGCTTGAACCTGCTACAGAGCCCAGGCTGGACTCTTAACTCATGATGATCCTCCTGCCTCAGCCTCTTGAGTGCTGGGATTGTGGGAGAGCACTGCCATGTCTGGCTGTGTTCAAGTTTTAATATGGACAGAAGTTTCAGCTTACTTGTGTACATACCAAAGAGTAAAATTGTCTATGGTAAGGATATGGTTAGCTTTGTAAGAAAACACCAAACTCTTCCAAATGACTGTGCCATTTTGCATTTTTCCCTGCAGTGAATATTGCTCTTGTTCTGTATCCTTGTAAGCATTTGTCAGTGTTCTGAATTTTGTCTGTTGTAATAGTTATAGTAGAAGTTCATTATTTTAATTTGCATTTCCCTGATGTAGATGATGTGAGCATCTTTTTTTTTATGTTTTTTGAGTCAGGATCTTACAGTGTAGTTCAGGCTGGTCTTGAACTTACTCTGTAGCCCAAAATGGTCTTGAATTTGAGGTGATCCTTCCGCCTCAGCCTCCTCAGTGCTGGGGTTTCAGGTGTGTGCCACCATGCACTCCTCAGTCAGCTTTTCATATGCTTATTTGCCATCTGTATATCTTTTTTGGTGAAGTGCCCATTTGCCCATTTTTAAAATTGGGTTGTTTTCCTTAAATTTTCTTGGTAGTGTATTTCACAGAGCAGAACATTTTAGTTTTAATAAAGTCCAGCTTATCACTTTTTTTCCATGGGTTATGGCTTAAGTGTTACAGCTAAAAAGATAAAAAATAAAAGTCATAACTAAACCCAGTCTTACCTAGCCTTTTTGCTATGTTACTTTTGGAGTTTTATAATTTTATTTTCTAAATTTTCACAGTTGGAAGATACAGCTGTTTTGTTTTTTTTGTTGTTGTTGTTTGGGTGTTAGTTTCCAGCTTAAATAATGGTTAGAAATAGTCTTCAAAGAACCTTGATAGAATAACGTTGCAGTGGGAATGTGTGTGTCATAGTAAACTATGAGCATATTCAAAGAGGTTCAGGCAAAATAAAATTTTCAAAGGCAGAAATCAGAAGGATGACATAAAATACTCTGAAACAGTAATCCATGGCTACAAGGATTGATACCAGGGGGCGGCAGTCCAAGGTAGAATGAATAGTTGCCGGGCAGATGCTCTTACAGAAGTATTTTCTGTATAAGCTTGTGGCCTTTGTGCAAGGCTGTGGTTCTGGCAGTCCTTGTGATTGTTACTGCTAGGCAGTCTTGCGCAGTCTTGTGCGATAACCCTTTCTTCCTGTCCTCCTGGCTGTATTTATTTATTTCTTGGGGTTGACACAAATGACCTCGTTGTGAGTCTGACAAATATGTTTTCACATAGTGGTGTGATTATGAGTCTGACATAGATTATTTAAATTATATTCAATAAATATCTGGTTTGAAGTAGATCGTTTATTTATGTCAAAGAAGATTCAGTTTATTAAAAACTTCTGTGACTGATTTTCATTTTTAAGTACTGAATATAGTAAGCAAGGATAACTTTTTTTTGCCAGTAAAGTGTTTTATCTCAAACTGTGTTTGACTCTTCGATATTAATCTGTAGCACTATCAGATTAATGCTACTTTATGTTGATCTGATATTTATATATTATGAATCTATTTTAATATTATTAACAATCATATTTTATATAATTAGTTGAAGTAAGTACTTTGAATATTATATGCATTTTTTGTTTCATAATTTCAATTATTGATATATTTTGTTATAAAAAAAATATGTGTTTGATCTTCCTGGTTTGTGATACAGTGCTCCTAAAACCTTTGCATTTCCTGATAAGAATATTAAAAGGAGCTATTATGCATACGAACCCTCTTCCACCTGTACCTTAATATACGCTAATAAGAGGACTCTTGGTAATTCTTTGGTTGCTTCAGGCTGGGGACTGGTTGCCAGAGGAACTAACAAGACTAGAGGTTTGGAACTTGTAGCTACACCCTTCAACCTTCAAGAACAGAGAGGGCCTAGAGATTGATTTACACACCAATGGCCAGTGATTTAACCAATCATGCCTATATAATGGGACCTACATAAAAACTTCAAATGATGGAGTTTGGAGAGCTTCTGAGTTGTTGAACATATCCGCTTTGTGGAAGTACTGTGTACCCTAAATTCCACTGGGCCAGAGGTTCTTGTGTTGGGATCCTCCCAAACTTTGTCCTCTATACTTTTTAATCATTTGTATCCTTTATAATATAAAAGAGTAAACAAGTAAAATGTTCCTCTAGGTGCTTTGAGCCATTACAACAAATACTAACCTCAAGAGGGTAGTGGGAACCCTGATTTGTAGGTAAATTGGGCAGAAATGTGGGCGATCTGAGGATCTGCTGTTTGCTTTTGGTATCTGGAGGGAGTGGTCAGTCTCATACTGATCACTTAATATGTGGGGTTTGTACAACTTCCTTATAGTGTCATTTGAATTAAATTATAGGACATGCAGTTGGGATCCACAGAGCATTGAATTGCGTGGTATGGCAAACCTGCACGTTTGCTTCAGGCCAACAGTGAATAAGGAAATGGTTTTGTTTTAGTTGGTTTTCTTCTAGTTGGTCTGCTTGGTTATATCCACTAGGTACTAATGCCAGGTGTTTGATAGCTAAAGTTCTCTGAATCTATCATGCCCAATTAAAAATTATCTTTTACAAATCTGGAAAATTTAAAATGTAATTTGACAATACTAGCAAAAGGTTTGCAAGGAAGTTGGTGGGTGGTTAATAAAAGCATGCTAACACAAATCTCATTCTTTCGGTAACACACCAGGGAAAAGTAGCAGTAGTAGCAGGGGTAAAAAGTAGCATTAATCACCCTGACCGTGAAGCTCATCAGTCTTGTGATACTAGTGATTATTTTTTAATCTCTCTGTTTACATGAGTAATTGCAGTTTCTTCTACTTTGCCTTTTAAAAATTTTAGAATTGCATGGTCTCCTTTTTTAAATGTAACTTTCACTTTTGTCATTTTTGTTGCAGA
The DNA here is from genome assembly GCF_000276665.1 of Chinchilla lanigera. Classification (NCBI taxonomy): domain Eukaryota; kingdom Metazoa; phylum Chordata; class Mammalia; order Rodentia; family Chinchillidae; genus Chinchilla; species Chinchilla lanigera. The sequence continues at coordinate 29,847,507 of NW_004955405.1, read as the reverse complement.
ACATGTTGAATAGTTGTATCATAGTTAACTCTTTGTTTTGAACATACATGTTGCTTATAATCTTTCATTTTTGTAAATGATGCGTTACCTGGAATGGCCTTTCATTCCTTTCATGGAAGTTGTGCTCAGATTTTAAGCTGAAAGACCGCACTTGGTGGGATTTACAGTGTTCTGTTTATTTACTTTTTTGAGGGTCTCATTGTAGTTCAGGCTGGCCTTGAGCTCATGGTGATCCTCCTGTTTCAGCCTTTTGAATGCTAGGACTACATGTGTACACCACCATGCCCAGTTTACATGCTTTTTAAAATTAATTTTATTAGTATACTTTAGATATGCATAATGATCACATTCATCATAGGGAATTTATACCTGTACATGATATATCTTGTTTCTTCTTTTTTCACCATTCCCTTCCCCTCCCTCCTACCCTTCTTCTCCTCTTCTCTTCCTTGTCTACAAAAGCTTTGTTTCCATTGTGTCTATCTGTATTTTTTCTTTTCCCCTCCCTTGTTTCCCTTCCCATTTGAACATTTTCTTCCTATTTCCCACTATCTGTTATACATTTTGGTTCTTATTTGGTTTCTCACACTGGAGAAACAATGCTATATTTAAACACGTGTGTCCCATTTATTTCACTTAAGAGTATGGTCTCAAGGTGCATCCATTTACCTACAAATGTCTTGAGTTTATCCTTTTTTATTGCAGAATAGTACTCTAGTATAGGAAAAAAAACACATCTTTTTAAAAAATCTTTCTTATTTTAAAAATAAAAGGAGGAAATCATTAACAGACAGACAACCTTTTACAAAATAGCAAAAGAACAGTACAGACAATACAGAGTTACAAACAAAGTGGTAGGAAATTAACAATGCTTGTTGTATTACATACTGATATCTTCAAAGTGGTTTCTCATGAAAACAGAGAGATGCAATATTGGTCAATCAAGGACTCATTGACAGTCTTTCAGCAAAGAAATAGAAGACAGAGAACAACTATCTTAACTATCCTGTATATACATACATATAAAATTTCTCCTTCTTTCCCTTTTCTTTTCCCACATCCCAGTTGCCCATTGCCCTTGAGTATTTTCCTATCATTTCACAATGTCTATCATACAACCACATCTTCTTCATTCATTCATCAGTTGATGGGCATTTGGGCTGTTTCTGGGATTTAGCTGTTACAAATTGTGCTGCTATAAACATGGCTGTGCCTGTAGCACTGTGGGATGAAGCTTTTAATTCTTTTGGAAAGATACAAAGAAGGGAAATAGCTGGGTCAAATGGAACCTCTAGTTTTAATTTTTTAAGGAATATCCACACTGATTTCCACAGTGGTTGCACCAGTCTACACTCCCACCAACAGTAGAGAAAGGTTCCTTTTCCCCCACAGCCCCACCAGCATTTGTTCCTGGTTGATTTTTCTTTTTCTTTTTGTTTGTTTCTGAGATAGGGTTTCACTATGTAGTTCAGGCTGGTCTTGAAGTCACTGTATAGTGCAGGCTGGCCTTGAACTCTTGGTGATTTTCCTGCCTCAGCCTCCCAAGTGCAGGAACGACAGATGTGTACCACCACATCTGGCCAGTTTCTTTCTGATAAAAGCCATTCTTTCTGGAGTGAGATGGAATCTCATACTTGTTTTAATTTGCATGTCTTGAATGACCAGTGATGTTGAACATTTTCTCATAGAATTATTTGCTGTTTGTACTTCATCTGAGAATAATCCATTTCAGATGCCCATTTTTAAATTGGATTTTTAAATTCGGGGGGATCTGATATTTTTGAGTTCTTTATATATTCTAGATATTAGTCTTTTGTCTGAGGAATAGCTAGCAAATTTTTTTCCCATTCTGTGAATTGTCTCTTAACTGTGTTGGTGGTTTCTTTTGCTGTGCAAAACCTTTTTAATCTAATGAGATCCTAATTATTAATTCTTTGTAATATTTCCTGTGTGATTGGGGTTTTGTTCATACATAAAGTCTTTGCCTATACCAATGTCTTCAACAGTTCTACTTATTTTATCTTCTAGCAGATTTAGTGTTTCTGTTATAATATTTAGACTTTTGAGCCAAGTTTTAGTTTAGTGCATGGTGATAGACATGGATCTAGTTTTAATCTCTGGCATATGCAAAGCTAGTTTTCTCCCAGCACTATTTATTACAGAGGTTCTTTCTTCAGTGAAGGTGTTTGGCCTCTTTGTCAAAGAAAGGTGGCTGAGTATGTTTGGAGTCGTTTCTGCGTCTTCTAATCTGTTCCATTGATCCTTGGGTCTGTTTTTTCCAGCTCTGTACTTTTTTTTTTTTTTTTTTTTTTTTTAAATTACGAAGCCTTGTACTTTACTTTGTTTTAAAAAAGTTTCTGTTCATGCCAAGTATCAGTAGTCTTGCCCCACTTTCTGATTTTCCATAGTGGACCTGGCTTCTTTTTCCTAGCACATGTAGGAGGACCATTTTATTTATATTACTGAAATTGGTTGCTGTTGCCTGTTTTAGGTCCCAGAACCCTGCATATTTTGTGGTTTTTTTTTTAGCTGCTTGGAATACTGACCTTGTTTTTCACAGTGGCTCTCGCTTTTCATATGTAAGGATTTTTGATCTATTGTTGTTTTATGACTGGAGCAGAGGGAGCTGGTTTGTGTGGGAACCTTTAGTGATATTTGGATCAAACCTTGGGAAGTACTTTCTTTTCCATGGCACATTTAATTACTTTAAACATTTTATCCCATTCCACATTATCAGTTTAGCCTATTTATGTGCATGTATGCATCTCTCTATATTTATTTATTTGATAACTTTCTGTAGACCCATTCATTTTTTCTTTTAACACAATATTCTTCTACTTCTCTCCTTTTGTGAATTTTTTCCTGTGTACTTGAAATCTTGTTATTTTAATTAAATTTAACTTTTCCTTAAGAAATAATTTTATTTTGCTGGGCATCGTAGCACACACCTGTGATCCCAGGACTCAGGAGGTTGAGGCAGGAGAATTGCAAGTTCAGGGTCGGCTTGGGCTACTTAGGCAAATCAAAGGCAACCTAAACTACAAAATGAGACCCTGTCTCAAAAATCCAAAACAGCAAAATTTTTTCATTAATTTCTTCTTACATAAAATTTTACTTGTTCTCAGATCCGTTTAGCATTCTGTGTTTTCTAAGTTGTTTTCTCCCTATTTTTATATATAGTCGTTTAGCTTCTTTGGTTTGTAGACAGTCCCTGTTTCTCTTACACTGTGTTCATACTCTGTGTGTGCCTGTTCGGCCTTGCAGGTTTTCATCCTTCATGGGAAGCAGTAGCTGTCTATTGTATCTCTTGAAAAAAATCATTAAACAAGATTAATGTGTTAGTTACTTTTTGTTTAAAAGACACATACACATATATAGTAATTTTTCTAAAAATAAAATTTCAGGATATTTATCACTTAAAACTTTTAGCACAAATGATTCTTAATCTCCTTGTTTTTGGAAAATAAAGTTTTAATAAGTAGAAAAGTCAAAATGCTTTAGTTTGATTCTTCAGGGTCAGTATCATTATAATTGGACTTCTCACTGAAATAATGGAAGAACAGAATAAGATACTCTTAGTTTACCTATATATATATATATATATATAGTTATATATATCTAATAGGGAAGTGTTTAAGCAGCGGGCATCAAAAGCTCAGATCTTATGATAGTTTTCCTTTTTTTCTCTTTTTTTCCTTTTACTCCCCTTAGCTCTTCAGCTTATTTATTTTTATTTTTGAGGATTATTTTAGCAAATTTGTCTAATTGCCTATTTCCTCTCAGGTAAGGTAATTTCAGGGGACAAGCCACTTGGAATCTGGCAAAAGAAAAGGAAATGAGGAAACACAGTTCTTTGGAAGTGCAGATTTGCTTCCATGGCCTTTGGGCATAGGATTGATACAGGGAAAAAAGTGTAACTCCCAACCTGCTAGATGTCAGATACGCTGAGTTCGTGTTTCCCAAAGTGGAAGAATGAACTCTAAGAAACAGTAGAGGTTAAGAGCAGGAGAATTTATGGGGAATAGGAATAGCTCTGAGAGGCAGGAGGGGTCCCAAATGGGTTGCCAGTAAGCCCTCTTCTCTGAGGGAGTTTCACAGGGCAAAATCAAAAGGTAGATACAATGTAGGTCAAAACTCTTATGATCAGTCAGTAAGGTTACAAGTATAACAACCTGGCTAATAGTAATCTAATAGTAGCAAGGGCCTATGGATGACATCATTAGTCTCGGTCAATCTACAGTCTTGTAGTCTTTCGTCTTAGTCGCCTTGGTTTTAGTGGTGGGAAAGCATGGCCCACCTCTAATGAAACGATGGTTTCTTTGTATGGGAAATTTTGAAAAGGTGGTACCAGTGACCTCAAACTCCCATTTAGGGAGGCATGCAAATCTGGCCATTGTGACTTTAATCTTCAGATGTGATGTGTTCTCATCTTCTGTATGGACTCCCTTGAAGGCCTAGCCTTATCTGACTGCCTATAATATTTCTCCCAATTTAGCTGTCTATAATAGGATCAGTAGTTTTCAGAATCATTGTAGTGTAACGCTGTCAACATGTTAAAGGATCAAGAATAGTTTATAGTTTTACACAATATTCTTTATATTAAGAATGTCATATAAGTGCTCTTCTTAACTTTATCATGTGTACTCTTTACCTTATCCAGGAGTATATCATCAAATCCAGGTCTAGATTTTATTATACATTTATGTTCCAAGTAATTATTGGGGAAAGAAGTTTACATTGTGTTTTAGAGAAGAATAGAATGGTAAAATAGTTAAAATATAAAAATGTGTGGCTGTTAATAGAGTAATGTTATACTCTGGGTAACTTCAGAAAGTTATAGAAGGTCACATGTTGGTAGAATTTAAAGGGGATGTGGATCCCTGCTCCTCTGCACTATCCCAGGAAGTCAGAGATTCCCTAGGACAAGAAGAACAAGCTGGTAACTATTTCTCGAGGCTGCTAAACTGCTTTCGAAAAATCCAGAGTAGGAGAAATTTTAGATCAGGATCCCTGTCGTGTCCACAATAGCTACAGATACATCACTGGAAGAGTTGAGGTCTTAATTCTTAATTCTTGGTTCTTTTGTTGCAAGTCTTTTGTTTCTGTAAAGCTGAAAGAGGCTAGAAATTTTCAGTCTATATCTACCAAAAATGTCACTGAAGATTTAGTGTATCATCACATACTCAAGATACAGAGAATAAATTCCATTGGCTTAGTTCCATGGTTAAGCTATGTCTTTGCTCCTGATACTTGAGACCTGATCTGTCAGACAGAGAGCTGCTTTTATGTTAAGATCTCTAAGCCTAAAGAGGAAGTAAAAGGGTTATAACTTTAAGGCTTTTAACAAGCCAGTGGTGGGATGGTGGGATTACTCCCTGTGGCCTTTCCACTTGAGTGAAGTGGGATTGGCTCTGGACCTGTAGTTCACAAATGTGCATGTGCTTCTTCACTCATGTATTCAGTTGACATCACTTTTTCTGACTTTCTCTGAAAGCGGAAGCCATACAGTGTTGTGATTTTGGCCAGTGCCTCCTGATATTGACAACCAAATGGAGACTCCTCATATCCAGCTTGTCTCATTTCCTTTTACTTTTGATGAGGCATTTATTTTACATTCTTATCTTCAGTACTTTATCAAAATTATGCTACTTTCTGTTTAATTTGGACAAGTATCAGGGTGTAGTGGCTACCACTGTTCTTGTACAGGATACAGCTATCACTTCCTCCATCTGTAACTAACGTTTGACTGGTGTCCTGCTTGTCACATGTTAGTAATATACCTGTCCCCTCTGAAATGTACCTCTACTGTTCTCTAACCACCTGTGTTGAAAACACCAGCAAATGTTTCTTCCTTGTCAACTGTTAGTGCGACTCAGAACCCAGAGTTGTTTTGAGAATCATATAGGACTATAGGTTGAGTGTCCCTACAGTGTTTGAGATTTTCAAATTAGGGGTGTTCAAACCTGTGAAAACAGTTGGACATCATTTAATTTCCCTCTTGTGAAAAAGTTTGGGAGTTTTCCTATAGCCTTAATTAACTGTTACTGTTTTCTACTTACCTCAGTTTCCTAATTCATATAAGAATAATCTATACAAATAAGTCAAAATATAAACTGTGCAGAGTATCTGCATAAGGAAATAAAAAGAATCCGAATAAACTTGGAGAAATATGTTTTAAATACTCTTTCAATATGAAATTAATTTAGTTACGATTAAAGTTCTGAAAAAAAGTATAGCAGAAACAAAAACTGAGAAAATAAAACCCCAAGCCCCCATAATCCTGTCTTATCATAGAAATTATTATTTGCATTTTGGAATATTTCTTTTTTTTTAGTCTTTTTTCTTATATAAATAATTTTAACATGTAATTTTAACCAGTGTGTATGTGTGTGTGTATATATATATATTTCCATTTAATGCAGTTAAATTTTATTAATCATTTTAGTTGATGAATTCAAAATAGTATCAGTTGACACTTATTTGGTGTTTAGATTGAATGTTTAATAGCGCTGTGTGCGATATTCCTGTGTGAGGCAAATGTGTAGTGAGTTGTTCTCAGTCCTGAGAGTTTGCGGTATATTCAGTGGAGATACCCGGCAGAGAAGCAATATGGAATGATGATTAAGAGCCACATAGCTGCTTTTCCATTCATCAGCCATGTGCTTTGGGCAAGTGACTTAACTTTCTGTGCCTTGCTCTCTGGTCTTCAGGGAGAAGTGTGCTAACATGTACCACATGTAGTTTTGATGAAGATTATTGAGTCAGGCCTTGTGCTCTGAATTTCCTTTTATCCAGTGTTCACATTTGTTTAAAGTAATGCCTCGATATTAATGAAGGATAACATTAGATGATGAATGCTGCTGCTGCTGCTGCTGTCTGTGTGTGTGTGTGTGTGTGTGTGTGTGTGTGTAATGTGTAACAGTGGTAATGGTTGGCCTAAGGGATAGATGAATGGGTCACTGGATAGTTTGGGCTGCTTTGGTGTCTTAATGCTACTCAAATCATTGTAGTTTGAGTTCATGTGGTATAGAGACAAATGCAAGAGAAATCAGCATATCAGCATTTTCATTTTAGTTCTGGTTCTTTCATTGTCGCTAACAGTACAGTCACTTAGCTGTTTTAAATTTGTTCTCCTCTGCAGAGCTACCTGACCTTTCTTAGAGGTATCGTTATACTTAAATAAGATGTTTTGTGAAAGTCAGTTGAAGACTGCAAAACATTGTGTTTAGAAGTAAATTTTAGAAAGAAAAGGAGAGAATGCTTGCAGAGAGCTCGATATATTCAATATTAGACACAGTCTTCCATAAAGCACATAGTTGGCACTGTTTGTTATTATTGTGAAGACATCTACTTTTTTATGTGAATAAGTAGTGTTATTTCATGGCTTATGGATATATTGTTAATATCTGCTTGGATTTTTCTTTTTTCTTCTGTGTTTCAGACTCCTGGGAGAGTTGGCTCTCAAGGTTCTGATTTAGATTCATCTGCAACTCCTATAAACACAGTGGATATCAATAATGAAAGCTCTTCAGAGGTATGAAAACAATAAATTTGACAATAAAATTCACTACTATTTAAGGAAAATTAGCAAACATTTGTAGTAATGACTGGTGACTTAAACTTGTCTGTTTAAAAAGATTTCTCATAAGTCTGCATTACAAATTAGAATGTGATTTCTAAAGCATAATTGTTTGCGTATACCTGTATTTAGTTGTGAGATTGATAAAAACTGCATATTTTATTTTATTATTTTATTTTTTGAGTGTTTTTTGAGACAGGGTCTTATTCCTCTGTAGTTCAGGCTGACCTTAAACTCACAGTATAATCCAGGCTGGCCTCTAACTATCAATGATCCTCCTGTCTCAGCCTCCTGCCTCAGCCTCCCACGTACTGAGATTACAGGCTTGTGTCACCAAAACCACCTCATTTTTCTACTTTCTGAGACAATTATTTTATACATTCTGTGTCCTCAAGACTGCCATGTCTTTTACCCATTTCTTCCCCCAGACATTGAGAGAGTACAAACCATTGGACACATGTCCTTGTTAGATCATTAAAACCGTCCTTGTGTCTACTCTTTCTTATTTTAGTACAGGGAAGGTATCAGATTTGCCTATCAGATTTCAATACAAAAATAAGAAAATAATGTGAAAAATAAAATCTTGCTTTTGACCTGAAGTCCCTTCTGTAGGTACAATGTATTGTGTGCTTTGCTTCCAAGCTAAATTTTTCTCATACATGGTTTATAGTCCCTCGTTTGTGTCTTCTCAGATCTTTTATGTCTTTTTGGTGAATTGAACTTTTTGTCATTGTATCTAATAGTAATGTAATGACATTGCTTTTCATTTGATTAGTATTTTGTATACCTTTTTCTGCATTTTCATTATTAGTTTTTTTGTTCCTTTTGTTTGGATTTTTAATAAAATAAATAGCATATAACTCCCCCCTTCTCTCTTTTTGCCTTGGTTTAGGCTTCTTTTTCTCACTATATACTCTTGTGCTTAGGTGATTCTACATTCTTGTGCTTTCTTTCTGCCTCTTTAGTTGTTCATTCTCCCTCTTTGCTGGTCCTTTTGGTAATTAACCAGCAGGTGGTAGAGTATGTAGCTGGGATTGCTGATAGGTTCTTAGGCTAATTTGGAAGTTACGCATTTTATTCTTTTATTTTTGTGTTTTCTTCTGTTTTTTTTTTTTTTGAGATAGAGTCTTGCTATGTAGTTTAGGTTGGCCTTGAACTCACTATGTAGCAGAGGCTGGTTTCAAACTCATGGTAGTCCTCCTGCCTCAGCTTCCTGAGTGCTAGGATTACAGGCATGTGCCACCACGCGCTGTTTACTCTTGGTGTTTTAACATACATAAAACTAAAATATTTTTTAGGACCTTTGAACTAAAACATCTTTAAACTGAGAAAAATGTGTGGCTATCACTATTCTCAGTGGAAAAAGCCTCTTAAAAGAAACATCCAGCTCTGCACAATTCTATTTAATATTGTTCCTAAAATGAAGGTCACACAGTGTGCCTTGAGTCTCAAATGGCCTAACCCCAGTTTCCTTTCTGTACTCTGCTGTAACAGATAAGACCCCTTACACAACCTCATTTTCATGGACCAGACACAGTGGCTGTTTATCCATGAACAGCGGGTTATAGGTCCCTGCTAATCCAAAGAATTATTCAGATAACCTCGTCATGTCATTCTACTGAAACAGGGATCACTTACTCTCTTGATACTACAGAGCCTATCTTGCACCCCCTACCCCCTTCATGCGTTTTTGCTATTTTGAGACAGGGTCTCCATGTGTATTTCAGACTGGCCTGGAACTCACAGAGATCCTCTGCCTCAGCCTCTGGAGCTGGAGTTGCAGGCATGTGCCACCACATCTGACTGTCCTCCAATTTTTTTAGATTAAGGTCCAAACTCTTTAGCTTCTTCCAGCTAAAGAGTTCATGAATTATTTCTTTTGATCTGCTTTCTGCCTACCTTTACAGCTTTATTGATGGATTGATTTATTTGTTTATTGTGGTGCTAGAGATTGAACCCAAGGTATCTTGAATGTTAGGCAAGTACTGTACCACTGAGCTACATTTCCAGAGCATTACATCTTTCCATTTTCTCTGTTGTCCTTAGGCATACTGAATTTCATCAGCTTTTACAGTGTGCCACGTTTTCTCTTACCTCTGGGCTTTTGCATAAGCTCATCTTTATTCTTTACTTACTTGTCTTAGTTTGGACTGTTACAGACAGCAAATATTTATTTCTTAAAATTCTGGAGATAGGAAGTCTGAAATCAAGGCACCGGCAGTTTTGCTGTCCTAAGTTTTCACAGATAGAAAGATGATAGAGGGGCTGGGGATATAGCTCAGCGGCACAAGCGCCTGCCTGGCAAGCGCAAGGTCCTGAGTTTGATTCTCGGTACCAGAAAAAAAAAAAGATAATGGAACTCCTTTGAGTTTGTTTTATGGAGACTCTGATGCTATCCATGAGGGCTCTGCCCTCACGACCTGCTCATCTCCCCGAATGCTACACCTCTTAGTACCATTTCTTTGGGGGTTGAGGTTCGAGTGTGGGGCTTTGCGTGCGCGCATGTGTGCCTGTGCACTTGCTTGCACGCGTGTGTTGGGAGCACAAACATCCAGACCGTGGCATTGCTCTTGCTTTCACTATTTTTTCCTGGCTAACGTCTGATGTCCTTTAGGTCTTACTGCAGGTAGTACTTTTTCCAGTAAACATTCTTCCACTCAGATGTAGGGTAGATACTTTTTTCATGTGCTGGTGTGAAATTGTATTTTCTATCTTTTTGGTCATGACTGTTATTGTGAGATTCATTCATTTGCTGGATGCCAGATGCTAGTCTGGATGCTGGAGATACAGCATAAAATAAAATGGGTCCAAAAAACCAAATCTTTAACCTGATGGATCCTACATTCAAGGGGTGGAAATGGGCAAAAGCCAAAACACACTAAAAATGTTCCAGCGTTGACAGTTGGTGTTGTGAGAAAAATAAAGCAGGAAAAGAGGCGTGGAAAGCGCTTGGGGCGGCTCCAGTTCTGTGGTCATTGGTGAAGACTTCTGAGAAGCGGTTAGCTCAGGAAGAACTGAAGGAGGAGAGATGCGTCAGGTGGGTGTCCCGGGTGACTGATGTTGCAGGCCAGTGCAGTGAGTGGAAAGTCTCTGGGTGGGTGTGGTCTGCACGTCACAGCAGCCAGGAGGCAGCGTAGCTGCAGTGTGATGAGTGAGGGGAGACTGGCTTAGCGAGGAAATCAGGCCTGTGCAGGCGCTTGTGCCACTGAGCTGTATCCCGAGCCCCACTGGCTTTAGCTCGATGAGATGGCATGCCTGCGGGCAGTCTGAGTTGGGGAGTGACGAGATTTGTACCTGTATTTTGTTGGGTGCACACTGGGGGCCGTGTTGAGAATAGGTTGTTAGTGGGCTCAGGGTGGAAGCAGAGAGATAGGCGGCTCTTGCAGCGATCCCCGTACAGGTGAGGGTAGTTTGGATTAGAGTGGTAAGAGTAGGGGGCAGAGATTCTGGGTATATTTTGAGTGTCGATCTCATAGGATTTTCTGGTTAGTAGGGTATAAAATGTAATTTTTAAACATCGTGGTGACTTTTTCAAGAAGCCTAAAAGCTTCTGAGAGGGGATTGCCTCATTTCTGTTGTGTTCTCAGCACCATAGCCCTGCAGCTGGAGCAGAGTACTCACACTGTAAATACTTTTTGAAGGAGTGATTGCTTGGTTGGGTGTGGAAGCCTACAGTGGACAAAAGAGTGAAATGAAATATACCGTAAAGCTGTGGTGATGAAAAGAAAACGAACAAAATCTCTAAAGAAGCGTTATCAGAAGTTCAAACCCTCTAGATTGTGGTTTGTCTCATCAATAAAAAGAAATGAATTTATGTTCCTGACTTTTATTACCTAAATGATCTCTTTTAAGGATTATTAATTAAAAAGAATAATGATAACTAACATTTATTGAATGTTTTATTGTATAGGAACCATGATAAGCGCTTTATCTGTATTACCTTGTTTAATTGTCATAAGATCTGTATTGTTATGCCACCTGACAGATAAGGAAATTAAGGTCACAGCTGCCAGGAGCGGTGGGAATCTGATTCAAGCTCACCCAGCCCTTAGTTGCTACTGTCTTACCTCCCACCTGCGGCCTTGTTGGTAGTCTTCCTCTCCCTCCCTCCCATTATTCTGCGTGACTCCCGTGACTTGGGGAACAGCCTGGCCCAAAGGTGGTGACCCGGTGGCACGTGCTGCAGCAGGCACGCGCGCCAAGTCGCCCCAGCAGCCAAGCACTGGGTAACAGTTGTTTTTTCTAAACTAAAACTCAGTATTCTGGTTTAATTGCAGTGTTAGCACTTTGTGACACGCAGGTGGGTTTTGGGCTGCAGCTGGGGCCTCCGTCTCTAAAAGGCTTGCCATCACTGGTCTGTCTCTCAGTTCCTTCGGTTTCCTTTGCTAGTAATGATATTACCTCTTTTTAGCTGCAGTGTTCAATTCCTTGGCAGTATCTTCTCCTTTATCACCAGGCGGAACTGTCTCAACTGAAACAGGAAAACCCATCTCCCCATTCTTTGTCACAATTGTCTGTCCTTTCAGGATTTTCCTTGTCATAGTCTCTACTTAATTTCTTTGGTCTTGCTGAGTAATACAGCTCCTCCCTTTTTTTTTTTTTTTGGGTACCAGGACTCAAACTCATGACCTTGCACTTGCCAGGCAGGCACTAGTAATACAGCCTTTTAATTGCTATTTTTTCTTCTAGTTTCTAAAACTTTTTTTAAAATTTCATTTCCTTTAACCTCTAAGCATGAATCCCCTGACAATTAATATATATTGAGTACTTATAAAGTCTCAAACACAATATTAAGTATTCTGTATACACAGACCTCTAGAAGAGTAGATGCTAACATTGATCCCAGTTTAGAGATGTGGAAACTGACACTTAACAAAAGGATTTTTGGAAGGTCATACATGATTAGCTTTGCTGGAAGCCTAAATCAGCATCTGGTTATGACACCAAAATGCATGATGTTTTGACCATTATAACCTTTTGTCTTCACCACTGAATATTATCTGCTTTCTTAATTCCCTTATTCAGTCATATTTCTGTTACTCTTAAGTGACAAAACTTCAAGCCACTGACCGGTGTAACAGCTCACATTTTAAAATACAGGTAGTGTTAGGTGCAGAGAATTTGAGGGAATGTTTTGATGTGGTTTTGCTTGGTTCAGGAAAGCAAAGGAAGGATCATCTACTGGGAATTATGAATATGGACAAGAGTGGGTACTTAGGCTAATGGAGTACGTAAAGATTAAAAGTTGATTTCATTAAAGTAATCTCCTTGCTGAGAACATTACATCACAGAAGGATATTTCTAGATCTAAAATGAAAACCGACCGGCCAATTGTAGGTCTCAGATAAATAAAGACAAAGTGTTATAGACAAAAAGAATTTTTAGAAACCATGTCTTCAGCACTTGAGAGGCTGAGGCAAGAGAATCACTGTGAGTTCGAGGCCAGCCTGAGCTACTTAGTGAGTTCAAGGCCAGCCTGCACTACAAAGTGAGACCCTGTCTTAAAAACAAAAACAAAAGCAAAAACTTGTGTCTTAAGCAAAAGAATGTTCCTACCAATGCAGTAGGATAGATAAAAAAATTGAATCAGTGCAAATTTATATTGTGAGGATAGGAACTAATTTTAGAAGTCTTTGGATAGATTTTTCACCCTTTGTACAGTTCCTACTTGAAAGTTTCATTTGCATTTACTGACAACAGATACATTATTTTTTTTCTTGTTACGTCTATTGGCATTGTGTGTATTTTGTATGTCCTTCTAAAAGTTGTTGTTTCACAGGGTTTCATCTGCCCATTATGTATGAAAAGATGTATAACTGCTATTCATTTGTCGGAGCATTACCACAGAGTTCACGCAGAAAATGAAACAAGAGGACAGGATCTGCTTAATGACTCCAGTGTTACTGTGGGTCTTGTGTATTTTGTTTTAGCACCTTGGTTATGGGTTGCTCAAAATAGCTTTGTTTTTCCCTGCCTTGGTGTTGGTTCCTTTTGATGCTACAGGGAATGTGGATCTCTTTAATTATGCATGCGTAAAAGGAAGGCTCTGTAAGAGAGAGAGGCTCTTGGGTAGTCGCTGGGTTTCTCTTACTGTTTCTGGCTGTCTTTTTATAAATTTGTAAATAAGTGTAAAAGTTTAATATTTTTGCCTAAATTTGCCATGAAATTTGAAATATAAAGTGAATGGTAATTATTTCAACATGAGTTATATCTTTTTTATGTTGTTAATGTTTTATTAATGAATTAAGAATGTTTTAGGTTAAAATGCTTTATTCTTACGTAGAGAAGTTTGCATATAAATAATTATCCTCATGTGGGAAAAGAAACCGTCTCACTCTTTAACTCTGCAGACCCGAGAAAGCAGGACAGTGACACCTCTCATCAGTAAACACACGTCACCCCAGAATGTTTCTCAGTAGCATGGGACTGGTGCCCTGTGAGGCTGGGGATGAGAGTGGGTGAGGGAAAGAATTGCGAGGCTGAAAGAATTTCTCAGATGATCTTGGTATTTTTGTTTCCTTTGCAGATCACTATGATATTACAAAAAGCAAAGAGAAACACATTTTTGATTCTTTTACAAATCTTACAAAAAAATAAAAATTTTCACGCGATGAAAGACCAAAAATATGACCTAGTTTTTCTGTGAAGCACTTATGTATATAAGAAATCAATTTCACAAAATCATTTTTTAGCAAATTACTGGAGTAACTTTTATGTATCAGGTATTTTAGTAAAGGAAGGAGAGAAAAGGGTGAATAAGATATGGTCTCTTCCCCAGAAGTTTCTGTGGTAGATACTATTTGCAAAAGGAATATAAGGGTTAATTCAGCATAACTGGGACTCGGGACAAACTTCTCAGCAGACAAACGTTCTTTTAGGCAAGAGGACAATAGATGCACATAGGATGAGACCAATTAAGATAGTCAGAATAGTACAAGCAATGATGAAGACATAAAAGATTCTTAGTGCCGGGTGTGGTGGTGCACAGCTTTAATCCCCGCACTCAGGAGGCTGAGGCAGGAGGATCGTTGGGAGTTCAAGACCAGCCTGGGTTACAAAGTGAGCTCAAGGCCAACCTGAACTGCATAGCAAGACCTTGTCTCAAAAAGAACAACAACAACATCAACAATAAACAGTGCTTATTGAAATGTAAAATAAGATATAGGAAAAACAGTAAAATATAGGTACAGGAATTAAAGAGTCTGGTCAAAATTAATAGAGTGGAAAACACTTATTCAGTTATTAATATTTATGTTTCTGCACTTCAAGCTGAGATTTAATATTACTGATTTAAGGAGGTGAGGAAGTAGATGTATGCTACAAAAATTTTTATCAGAAATATCCCCAAATTTAAGTTTTATTTAAACATTCAAGCTCTAGTCACAGGGAAAATTCACATATAAGGAATATTGCTATAATGAAATATATATTACTGATTTCTGAAGTTTCTCTCTAGGAATAGATCAGTTCTTCTGAGATATTAATGTGGCAATAGTTAGAAGTTTTAAAAAGGTATGACATAACTCATTGTGATCATTAGCTTTTTAATTATCTAGTGCCAAAACTCAGAAATAGAGGCAACAGTCAAAAAGCAAGTTGTAAAGATTAAATAATATAATAAGGGTGTGGATTTTCTGAGGGACACTGTAATTTGCTTTCTAGTTATTAGCAGAAGTTGAGGCACAAAAGAGAAATGGCAGGTTAAATATAGATGTTCATGTGCTGTTCCATTAAAGGCATGTCAGCCAGTGTTGTGCAACATTTACTGCGCAGAGATAATAAAAATATGCCACGTGATGATAGATGACAGATGGTTCTGAACAAGGAAGGAACACCACCCCTAGGTTAACATACAGGGTAGAGCGTTCGTTCATCCAGAAGACAGTGCTGAGCAGTATCTCTGGGTGGCATTATTCTTAGGTCCAAAGGCACATCCACAACACTCCTGTTTTTGCTAAGCTCAGTAGTTTCATAGGGGATCTTTGCATTATTCACCTGTTGTGCCTCTCCTTTCACTCCGGTTCTACAATAGAGGCCACCTAAGACCATGATTACGTTTCATGATACTTCCTCCACCTGTGTTAATGCTTTTCCATTTGTTTAAATGCCTTTCAAATTTTTATTTATTTATTTATTTATTTATTTATTTATTTATTTATTTATTTATTTTTTGAGACAGGGTCTGTCCGTATGTAGTGCAGGATTCTTGAACTCAGGCTGGCCTTGTATTCCTGGCCATTCTCCCGCCCAGCCTCCCAAGGGCTGAGATTATAGTGGAGATGCCTGGCTTAGAATGGCAGGTACACTCCTACTCATTCTTCAGTAGCTAATGCCAGTGTGCATTTACTACATGTTTACATGCAGTGTGTAGCAGCAGTCGTGATAGACATGAGACACATACATAAAATGTACATATGTATACGTGTGTAATTTTTGTGAGACATTAACTGCTGCCACGGGCAGAGTTGGATAGCGCATCTCCACGTGTTCTTTATATCTGCTTGTATTTTAGCCTCATCTGGGAATAATTGTTTGCCTGTTATTATTCCCGACAATCAGTGAGTACCCAAAGAAGGAGCAGAGATTTTTACTTATTTGTAGAGGCTCACTGTACTTATTGTTTGACTCATTTTGTTCTGGTAAGGTTTTATAATCTGTAAGCTGTTAAAGATCTGTTTTTTTCACCAACTTCTGCAGTGTTGGTTTCATTCAGATTTTACTAAAAAAAAATGTACAGTGTAGAAAACGATGTGCTGAAGGCACTACCTCCCTCTGTTAGGGAAGGGAGATGAACAGGTCCAATACATTGTTGTCAGAGTGAAGGAACTTGACAAGCTAACGTTTGTGCTGCTGGCAGAACACAGGCAGTGTGTGCAAGGGCACAGAAGTTTGAGAGCTGTGGTGTGCTCCAGGAAACACAAGTACTTTGGTATTGTCAGAGCGTGCTAGTAGACTGAGTGGTGTCCAGGCATCAGACTGCACAGGCCATAGGTAAGTGCTCTTGCAGGGACCTGTTTGACATGTTGATGATAAAAGAGTCCCCTAGCAGCTGTGTGGAATCTTCCTTAGGGAGAAAGGAGACTACGCATAAGAGGGTGATGTGGAATGCTGTTGCAGAAGGCTGGGCAAGAGATACCCAGTGTGGGCAAGAGATACCCAGGTCTAAACAAGGCCAGCTGCGCTGAGGAAGGAGATGAAAGGGAAAGGGGGGAATAGTTAACGTTAGAAACGAAACAGAAGGGAGAGTAGTTCAGCATGATATTTAGCTTTCTAGTTTGGGTGAAAGACGGATGGTGGAGGGGAAAGGAAGTTTGGAAAATAAGTTGAGTCTTCAGTTTATGGTATTTAAAATGCCTGTGGGGTGCAGGTAGAGATGCACAGGTGCAGAAGACTCCTGGAGAGAGTTCTTCGTTAGAGTTGTAGGTTTGGCAGTTAGTAGCCTGTAAAGGATTGCAGAGACTACTTGCTTTATTATATATTAGGGGGGATGTTGAGTCAGAACAGGAGGTCAATGAGGAATCTTGGGGAAAAGTGATTTTTAAAGGAATTTTTTCTGTAGGATGAAGAGAAGATGACCATTTCTATATGTAAAAGCTGTATGTTCCTATAAAACAAAACTTTCCTCATATGCCTCAAAATCATGTTTCCTTGTTGCTTTCAATGTAGAAATACATTCAAGTACCACTTTCACATTTTAGTTTATCTTTGTATCTGTAATAGAGGCACATTTCAGAATTGAATTGTCACATTTTAGAATTGAAAGCAAATTTATTTGTTACTTTGAATTAGTAGAATTGTATCTGTAATAACTTCATTAGAGTTTTGCTAATCACTTTTTCTTTTTAAGGGATAAAGGACTAGGGATTGAAGTAAGGGCCTTGCACCTGCTAGACAAGCACTGTTGTACTGAGCTACATCCCAGCCCACTAACCACTATTGTTTTTGTTGATCTAATAAATGAATTTAAATATTCTTTTGCATATGATGTGTTCCTGCTGAACACATTTTGTAAGAATATTCTCCTGGGTTAGCATGAAAGACAGGCCAGTAGGGGCTAGAGGTGTTCTCAGAATTGACATCTGGTAATATTTTATTTGTTTTTCACATTTTATTTTATTTATTTTTTTGAGACAGGGTCTCACTCTGCAGTGCAGGCTGGTCTCGAACTCACTTTGTAGCCCAGGCTGGCCTCGAACTCACAATGATCCTTCTGCCAGCTCTTTTTTATTTTCTCAACTTTACTTTTTAAATTGGTACATATTTATCGTACATACTGATTGCATTCATCAT
>NW_004955405.1:29781228-29829538 GCF_000276665.1 Chinchilla lanigera | reverse complement strand
CCAGCTCTTTTTTATTTTCTCAACTTTACTTTTTAAATTGGTACATATTTATCGTACATACTGATTGCATTCATCATAGGGAATTTATACCTGTACCTAATATATCTTAGTTCTTTTTTGGTAATATTTGTAAAAGTGAATTTTGGAACAGGCCCCCTAGAAAGCCCTTTCCTGTGGAACGTGTTTGTGCATATTCAAAGTGTGGTGAACTGTTTCTTTATTAGCCATAAAAAGTTTTGAATGCAGATAATTTAAAGAGAAATTTAGAGAAACATTTCTATTCTGTATTAAGTAAATTATGTTAAAATAGTATATAATAATTTGAGTACTACTGCTACTTGAATATAGAAGGGGACTGAATAATTTTACATGGGACAAAAAAATTAGAGATAAAATTAGCCTTTGACTTGCTAATTTAGTTTGCACTCAGATACCCATGTGGTGTAAACTTTAATGCTATAAGGTTAATATTTCAGTTTCACAAAAAATATTTTTTCATATGTATATAGTGTTTCCTCAATTCTTTCAAGGCTGAGACTGTATTTTATAATTTATATTTTTCGTATAACTTTTTATACTTGAAATGGTATTTGTTAAACAGTCATTAAAAAGTTAGCAGATGAAAAGATTTATTTTAAGGGAGTCATTTTTAAAGGTTAAGCCTATGAATTTAAGGAATAGTGTAGCATTCTGGAAAGAGCATGTGATTTCTCCAACAAACCTGTATATATCGTGGTTTAGTTATGTTTGTGAACTGAGGAAAGTGTTTTATCTTTTCTTTCTTTCTTTTTTTAGTGTTTATCTTTTCTGAGGGTTGATTTCCTCTTCTGTAAAATGGAGCTAGTACTTAACTAATAGGTAGTGGGCTGATTTAAATGTGATTGTGTAGGGAAAGCACTTGGCACATACGCAGATTCAGTAAAGAGTAATCATTCTTCTTCTTCTGTACTATATTTTACAACTGTCTGTGAGTACTTCTCAAGGATTTTTGATGGCAGTTACTGTAATAAATGTTTTTGGTCATCACTCAAAACAAAAGTTGGTACAATA
Source organism: Chinchilla lanigera (assembly GCF_000276665.1). NCBI lineage: Eukaryota > Metazoa > Chordata > Mammalia > Rodentia > Chinchillidae > Chinchilla > Chinchilla lanigera. Next base: position 29,828,488 of record NW_004955405.1, on the reverse strand, counting down.
TTATTTACTCTCCTACCTAAAATAAACTCTGTGTTCTGTTGTACAACTAAAAAAATTGCCACTAAAAATTACTTTCATGGTTCATTAATGAGTTGCAACCCTGATTTGTAAAGCATGAGCCTACATCAGCATCTTGTAACACAGTACTCTAGTTGACGGTTTTAATCATATAATGACTCTGGGATAAATTAGATTTTATACTGTATGGGGACTGTATGTTAATTTTAGGCTTACTGTGTTAGTTAACATTAGGTTAGCAAGGAAAATTACTGAGTGTACTTCTTTACCATTACAGGTATTTAAACTCTATGCTAATAAAGAGTGATGTATATGACTTTTTTCCTCAATGATCAGATTATGTCTCCTTAATTTTTTTTATTTTAAAGAAAATAGTACAAAAAAAGAACAATAGCAAAATACAAACAAAACAATGCAAGGACTTTAAAAATGATATGGGGTTTCAAACCAAATGATAGGGATTAACAGTGGTTGTTATATTACATATTTTTATTTTCAATGAAGTTGCTTAGATTACCAGATGTAAGAATAGATTGATAAAACATTAAAGAGAATAAGAAAATAATAATTTAAAAGAACATTAGCGACAATACATAGTTTCACTAGACAAGATTGTAGGAATTCACCAGTGGTTGTTATGCTGCAAATGGTTGTTGTCGCGTAAGGTGCTCAGATTACCAGATGTAAGCATGCATTTTTGCCTGGCTCCCAAGCTTGTGTCTTCCTAATCTTTTTGGTAGCATTCCTATGAAGTAGATTGGAGCAGATGTTATTTTACTAATGGAGGTATCTAGAGAGAGGAAGATTATGGTAGAAAATCTTGTCAGTTAACTTATAGACTAGAACTGACAGATTTAGTGTTCAGTATTCTGCCCATTTATTCAGTCTAAAAATGGTTGCAAGGGTTTTATTTACATCTTGTAAATTTCAGCCAGAATAGACATTGAAGTACCTTCCCACGATAACTAGAATTGGGGCTTGCCACCATGGGTTAGAAGTGACCCACTGGCACCGTTGGTAAGAATAAGACCTTTGACTATTTCAAAATATGTGAAGTGTCATTTTGCAACACTAAATCATGTCTGAAACCCTTTTCTTCTCTTTCTGTAGGGCTTCATATGTCCCCAGTGTATGAAATCTCTTGGATCTGCTGATGAGCTTTTCAAACACTACCAGGCAGTGCACGATGCTGGCAATGATTCAAGCCATGGAGAGGCTGAGCTTGCTCTGAAACGGTACGTAGCATGATGGTTCTGAAGGGCGGTACTGCTATGGGTGTGCACGTGACACCATTGATTAGTCATGATTAGTTTCTGAAAATAGTAATGTTTTACTATTATTTGATGTAAAATCTCAATCTGACTTAATTTAGCATGGGCTTTCTCTCTTATCATTATCAGTCTATGACTGGGAACTGTCTCATTTGCAACATGGTACATAGATTGTTTTTAGCTATAAAATTATGTAGAAAGCATCATTTTATAGTAAGTTGTTAAAATAATAAGTTTAGTCAAGAATTACAATTTGATTAAAAAACTCATAATCACCAGAATAATAAGCACATGCATTGTTTTTCCTGGCAGTTTAGTTTGATCACACTGATTGATTGATTGATTGATTGACTGAGATAGGGTCTCATTCTGTAATTCAAACTGGCCTTGAACCCATCATGTAGCCCAGACTAGCCTCAAACTCACAGAGGTCCTCCTGCCTCAGCCTCCTTAGTGCTGGGATTATAGGTGTGTACCACCACACCCAGCTTTGACCACTTTTAAAACTAAAATTAAGCTAAAATATGTAACTACTTAGAGCAGACTTCAACAATGTAACTTTGCTTTTCTTTTGCTATTGTTGAAAAGATTAATTTTTAATGTTTATTTCGTTCTACTTATAAAATATTTTTCATGCTTTTTAAAAAAAACAATTCTTTGTTGATGTATCTGCTATAACATAAAAAATACTAAATAAAAGTATTATGCTTTTATTAACTTTCTGGTTGATACATAACATAGAACTATATATATATATATATATTTTTTTTTGTTTTTGGTTTTTTTTTTTCTTTTTCCTTTTTCTCACTATTGGGAATTGAAGCCAGGGCTTTGTGCATGCCTGGGCAGGTGCTCTGCCCCTGAGCTACATATGTCCCTAGATGTTTTAATTTTGGTTTTTGAGACAGGGTCTCACTAAGTTGCCCGAGTCTAGCTTAGAACTTGGATTCCTCTTGCCTCAGCAAGGACAGGTTGTTTCTGTGGTTTGTAATCCAACAGGAGAAGATGTTTTTGATATCCAGAACGATAATCCTGAATGTGTTTTTTCCTGCAGCTTCTCTCCTGCATTCAGGCTTAGCATGGTTTACTTAACTTTTTTTATTTTTTCACTCTGAGTCTTAGATAAGGGGAGCAGAATAGGAGAAGTTTCTAAAGGCAGAGCTTTTATATTCAGAATAGGAATAGCCAGTGTTGCTAGAGCTGCGTGAATAAGAGAGAGAGTGAGTTGTAAGACAGGAACCAGATAGATCTACCGGTGTTGGAGTCCTTGGTGATGAGTTTAGATTTGACACTAACCGCAGCAGGAAGCCATTGAGACTTACTGTTGGTAAATTAGTAGAAGACATTTTGCTTTTGCTTCAGGTACTTGACAATCAATTATTTGATTATCTCCATGAAAAAATGTTTGTTATTTATAAACCGTGAGCTTTAGGAATAGAATTATTTTTAAGATATGTATGTATGTATCATTATACAGGAAATCTTTAGGAGTACTTTTATAAGAAATGAGAAAATTGTTTAGAGTTATTGTTTATTAAGAGACCCAGTTAAAAACTAAAGGGCATTAACTGTCACTCCACCCCCCATTCATGTTTAGAGACGACATAACACTGCTCCGGCAAGAAGTCCAAGACCTACAGGCTTCGCTTAAGGTAAAATTAAAAATGATTGTGCTTACTTATTTTCAGTGTTTCACATAAGATGTCTGTTACAATTTACTAATTAAAACTTTTTTCTTTAGGAAGAAAAATGGTACTCAGAAGAATTAAAGAAAGAATTAGAAAAATATCAAGGGCTGCAGCAACAAGTAATTGCTTTTTACATACTTGAAGCATGTTTACTAGTTGTTTATTTTTTTAGTGAAAATTAAGTCTAATACCTTTTTGTAAGTAAGTAGCCTAATATAAATAACTTACTAATTTGTTTCCCTGTAAGTTCTTTGTAATTTTAATTACTGGAAATAGTCACACTGGAAAGGAAGCTGTAACTTCTTAAAGATATTCCATTAAGAATCATTTACCTGTTTTTTTAAAATACAGACTTACATTATTCTGTTTTTCTGGCAGTGTATGTAAATGGTTAAAAAATACAGATTCAAGTAATAGTGAATCTCTTCAAAACATGCTTTTGAATTGGAAATAACTATAATGTATATTCGTAGGGAAAGAAATGTTCGCTGTTTATATTAGTGACAGTATCTGTGTTAGTGAAGAATTTCTGAAAACATGGGAAAACTGTTCTGCTGACAATGTTAGGTTTTTAAAAAGCCGAATAAAAATATATGTATGGTGCACACATGTTCTCACACGCATACAGTCCTGTGTCTTAATATGGGCATACATTCTGAGAAATCTGTTGTTGGGGGACTTCATTGTTGTGCAGATATTACAAATTTCAGTTGCATAAAACTAGATGGTACAGCCTGCTACACACAGGCTTTATGGTGTAGCCTGTTGCTCTCGGGGTACACACCTATACGTCATGTTACTCCACCGAGAACTGTAAGTAGTTGTAACATAATGGTGTTTGTGTGTCTAAACATAGAAAAGGTACAGTAAAGACACGATATGAAAGATGAACACTTGTATATGTGTTTAGAGGGCACTGCTGTGAGTGGAGCTCCCAATAATTGGCAATTGCTCTGGGTGAATCAGTGGGTCTCTGTAACTTTTTCCTCTTTTAACCTTTTAATCTTTTGATGTGTTTTGTTTTGTTTTGTGTTTTTGAGACATGCTCTCACTATGTAGTCCAGGCTGGCCTCGAACTTGCTTGCATCCTCCTGCTTCAGCTTTCCAAGTGCTGAGATTATAGGTACACAGTACAAGGCTTCACTCTTTTTTCTTTTTTGTTTTTGACAGGGTCTTGCTATGTAGTTCAGGCTGGCCTTGAACTCACTATGTAGCTGAGGGTGACTTCAAACTCACTTTGATCCTCCTGCTTCAGCTTCCCCATGCTGGGATTACAGGCATATGCTACCATGTCAGTCTTTTTTTTTTTTTTTTTTTTTTTTTCCGGTATCGGGAATTGAACTCATGACCTTGCACTTGCCAGGCAGGCGCTGTGCTGCTGAGCTAAATCCCTAGCCCCCGTGTCAGGCCTTTTAATCTGTTAAACTTTTGGATTCCTGTATACCTAGTTTAATACAAATACACTGCCAGGGCTTTTTGTATGTTAGTCAAATGCTGAGCCACTGAGCTACACCTCCAGTCCCTAAAACCTTTTTTTTTAATGTGGTAATAGTTCAATGGCACATTTTTGCTTATGCTAATTTTCAATATTATAGGTGCTTTTTGCAGTTACGATAATGGGATGATCAAGGTCTGATTTCACAAATTAGATGGTTTATTGCCTCACAAAGAAATTTTTTTAGGTTCACAATGCCTAAAGAGGCACCGGATAACATGAACAAATCTCATAGATCTGTCTATAAGGGTAAGATGAACAAGTCTCACAGGGAATACATTCACCATATGAGTTATATTAACCATGCAGTGAGTGAGCTTGGAAGCCATTCAAGTCTGATGACTCACTTATGGTGGAAGTGGGCTCGGGGGAAGAAAGTGAAGTCTGATTATTGAAGTCTCAGGTGAACCTTTACAAACAGTTTCCTAGGAGCGACACTTTTCAACTCTGGAGAGAGCTTTGACATTAGGAACCCTTGTCCCTAGAGGCGTGAAGGCATTGGTGGGTATGACTTGAGAGTTCAAAGGCTAGCAGGGTATGGCCCTATTATAGCTTGAGTTGTGAGTCTTCCAGAAGCAGTCCACAGACAGCTGCCTGCCATGGCTCAAGTCCCAGTAGCTGTCAAATTCAATTTTAAGTCCATTCGTTGTGATCATAGCTCACATATGGAGTATGATAAGGTTTGAAGTCACGTTCTTAAGAGGAGGGGCATTTTATTATTTGTTCCAGCACTTACAGGATTTAGGATGCCATCTGCTATAAGACCCATAATAATGGTTTTATGTGCATTAACATATGAAAAAATCTTCCTTCAGGACTGACTGGTGAACTGCATTTAAATCATTACGCATCTGCCTGGTGGCACATTAGGATCCAGAAGAATAACTACCAAACTTGAATTTCCACCAGAATTTTGCTACTTGGCATGCCATTGTCAGAGCCTGGATTTTCACAGCCTGACTTTCAGACATGTTTAACATTGGCAACTGTATGGTGTTGTCGTCTTCCTTTAATGTATTTGTTTGTGTCCCTTGTCTTTATTTAGGAGGCTAAACCTGATGGTTTGGTGCCTGATTCATCAGCAGGTAACGTAAAACATGTGGCACATATTTCATGTTTCTCTTATTTCTCATCCCATTTTTTCTCGATCACTGCTAAAGGAATGTTGTTTGTAGTTTTACTTTTTGACTCTAAAATAGTAGTGATGATGCTCATATTCTAGGGTTAGAAAATCACCTGTGCACTTCGTAATCCCATTAGCTAACTAAAATCTTGCGTTTTTTTAGTTCCTTGTATTCTGAAGTTAGCAGTGAACTTCTGGAATATTGTGTCAATATGATCACTTAATGAAAATTTAATTCCGTATTAAAGAATTGTAGTCTTTGACCTTTGAAGTAAATTGATGGGAATTTACTAGCATCTACATAACTATTTAAGTGGACAAAAGCTCAGTGAATAGTCAAAATTATATTTTGAGATTAGCTGTTACATTTAAGAGATCTCTTTTTATCAATTTTTTTTTGAGACAAGGTCTAACTGTGTAGTGCAGGGTGGCTTTGAATTTGCTTATGTAGCCCAGGCTGCCTCGAACTCACGGCTGATCCTCCCGCCTCAGCCTACTAAGTGCTGGGATTACAGGTGTGCACCACTACTCCTGGCTAAGAACTCTCTTTTTAAAAAGAGAATAAAGTAGGAGAAAAATATATTTCTTTTTGGTTATTTGATGGATATAGAAAAATAACTGAAATATGAAGTCAGGATAACTTTTAAAAATAGTTATATATTATTTGGAGGTGATTCAGAATGTTCATTTATGTTTATAAATTATGATTTGTACCTTAAATGAATGAGATATACTTAACTCTTCTTCTTTTATTTTTTAATTTTTTTTGTCTTTTTGGACAGACAGGGTCTTGCTATGCAGTTCAGGTTGGCCTTGAGCACACTTTGTAACCCCGGGCTGGTCTCGAATTTGTAACAATCCTCCTGAGTGCTGGGGTTACAAGCATGCGCCACCATGCCTGGATTACTTAATTCTTTTATTTTCTGAGACAGGGTCTTGTTGTGTAGTTCACTCTGTAGCCCAGGCTGGCCTTGAACTCGAGGCACTCGTTCTGCCTTAGCCTCCTGAGTGCTGGGGTCATAGATGTGTGTCACCACCCCTCGCCCAGATGTGCTTAATTCTTGAAATGTGAGAGTGTTATACTTGTAGGATAATGAACTCATGCTGTCTTACTGCTACAGTGATTATAAGTAATAACAATTTAGTATATGTAATTGACATTGTATTTAAATCACTGCTGTATTTTTTTGTGTAGAACTACAGTCTTTGGAACAACAGTTAGAGGAAGCTCAGACAGAAAATTTTAATATTAAGCAAATGAAAGATTTATTTGAACAGAAAGCAGCCCAACTTGCTACTGAAATTGCAGGTAAATCGAATCAGACTTTTTTAGCCAATAAATCAGTCTTGTTACATTTTCATCCATATGCATCCTTGGGGGGAAAAATCCCCAGTATTTTAGTGTAATAAAGTACTTATTATAGACTATAGTGATGATTAAGGGAATTTAATGATTTAGAAGCTTTATAAATTTTTTTTTCCGTAATTATATAATATAGTAGAGATTTAACATTTGGGTATGATTTCAATTACTTATACTTTTTTTTGAGACATAGTCTCACTATGTAATTCAGGCTAGCCTTGAACTCACTGTGTAGTCAGGCTGGCCTTGAATTTGCAGCAATCCTCCTGCCTCAGCCTCCTGAGTGCTAGGATTATAGGCATGTACCACCATGCCAGGGTACATGTTGTATTTTTATTGTATTTTATTGTATTTATTTATGGTTTTTTGAGACAAGGTCTTGCTATATAGTTCAGTTTGGCCTTGAACTCACTGTGTAGCCTCAACTGGCCTCAAACTCATGATGATCATCTTGCCTCAGCCTCATGAGCGCTGGGGTTATAGACCTGTGCTGCCATGCCTGGCTTATGTTGTAGTTTTAAATACTATGTTCTTCTGGGTAAAATACTGAGTTTGATCAACCTACATTGAAATGCTATTAGTAACTTAGTGTTCGGTAAAACTTACTTATTTTAGTTTTTTAAATTTGTGTTAGTGTAGTGCATAATGATTGCATTCATCATGGGGAGTCGGTACGTGCACGTAACACACCTTCATTCTTTTTATTTTCCTTTCCTTCCCATTTCTCCTCCCTTTTCTCTCTTTTTTAGTGGGTAGAATTTATGTAGATAAAAATGCAGTTATTTCAAAGTTTATCTAATGTAATCAGAAGTACAATTTTATTGTGTATATTTATGGTTTTTTGAGGAATATGTATTAAAATTAGAGTGAAGTATGGATATCGAGAATAATATACAAGGATTTATAAAAGTTTCTTTCCTTAAAGTTAATGTTACGAAGCAAGTGTTTGTATTACTTTCTTTAATTAGATGTTAAGTCAAAGTATGATGAAGAAAGGAGTCTTCGGGAAGCTGCTGAACAGAAGGTGACACATTTGACAGATGAATTAAACACAGGAGCAGCCGTCATTCAAGATCTGAAGACTGAACTGGTAATTTAGGAGCCTCTTACTGAAATTACTTTTATACCATTCTAAATTAAGCAAAAATACATACTTTGAATAAATTTTTAAAAATAGAAATAAAAAATTTCCTGTATTATGTTATCTATACGTACATACTATATGTGATCTTCTATAGAAATGGACTGTGGTACATAGTATTACCTTAACAATTTTGTGTTTCTGACTATTTATGTCTTCTAAATGTTTTCCGTATACCCTGTGACCCTGACGTCCCTTGCACTTTGTTTTATAAATCCGCCTGCTTCCCGGTGAATTCCTTTCGTATTTCTGTGATTGATACCCTGCTTCCACACTCTCCTCAGGCTTACAGACCTCTCATCCATCCTTCAGTTTCTTTCCTCTCTTTAGCGTTCAGTAAGCGTATGAACACATGAATCAAGTACGTGCAGCCTGCTGCAGACCCTTTCCCTTCCACCCCTCCCTCCATTTAGTGTTTCTCTGTAATGTATAATGTGTGCCTTCACAGCTTCAGAGACCTGGTATAGAAGATGTTGCTGTGCTAAAGAAAGAACTGGTCCAAGTTCAAACACTAATGGATAATATGACCTTGGAGCGTGAGAGAGAATCTGAAAAACTCAAAGATGAGTGCAAAAAGTTACAGACCGAATATGCTAACTCAGAGGTAATGAACTGTGATCGATAGTATCATATTACTGACCAAAGCCAAAATTTGAAAGTTATCTTAGTGGCTTATTTTTTTGTTAGTCCCTGTTGATAATACATGATGAATACATTGGTTGTAGGGAGTTGGTACATGTATCTATTGGATCTTTATCCTTTTTACTTCCTTTCTGCCCTCCCTTTGCCTTTGTTATTTGATCTGAGTAATGAGCTATAGTCATTATGATCTGGTAGTCAGTATTGTTTACTTTTGCTTTAAAAAACTAGATACTTGGAATGCTTGCACAGTACTTGGTTTAATAAATGAGATGTATGTGGAGAGATGATTTTTATTTTATTTTATATATTTTTGAGACATGGTCTTGCTCTGCAGTTCGGGCCAACCTTGAACTCATTGTGTTGTCCAGCTGGCCTTGAACTTTTGGCAGTCAGCAGGGAGAGATGATATTTAAAGTTAAATTTACTCACAGGTAGTTTATAAATGGCAATTGAGTTTACCTCAGGTAGGAGTAAAAGGAGAATGGTATTATTTTGTACAATGTTACTAGTGTTGTTTAGGAAAAATATTTAGGAAATATTTATTTTCTAAAAAGCTTATTTCTAGTTGATAGACACTGAATTATGTAGTTGAAAGACGTCTTAAAATGATCTAGTCTAGCACTCCATCCGAGACTCACCTTTATAGCAGCCCTGATGCAGTCTGCAGTTCTTGCTGGGACATAGGTGCTGCATATGTTTTCTTCAGTCTGTCATTCTGTTGAATAACACGTGTCTCCTTGTAACCACATGCCTTTAGTTTTCTTCTCAACAATTACATAGGATGAATTATTAGTCTTTCTACTTGAGATATTTGGTGACTGTTCATGTTTTTCTTTTTTTTTTTGGTACTGGTAATCGAACTCAGGACCTTGCGCTTGCCAGGCTGGCACTGTGCCACTGAGCTATATCCCTAGCCCCTCAAGTTTTTCTTAAAGAACAGACATTCTTGGTCTGTTATTTCTCAGGTCTATTAATTTGGCCTGTAAATTGCATATATGTATAATTATGTCAGTGTATGACAAGGTTTAAAATATATAATAAATGTATTGCTTAAAATGCTAGCCCTTTTCTCATTGCATTATAGAATATATTTTGTTACGACTACTATTATTTGTAGTCCTCAACTCTCTTATGTGAAGTGGATCTCCATTTTTCATATTTTGGCGACAGTTCAATTTGCTTTTCTGATTTAAAAATTTTTAGCTAGTGATACAAAAGCTATTCTAGTTATAAATAGTAGCAAGTGAGCAAATTATGTGTAAAAATAATATAAATAACACATCTTTTTTGGGGAGGTACATGAGATTGAAATCCAGCCTTCTCACTGTGAGCTACCTTTTCAGCCGTTTTTTATTTTTGAAACAGAATCTTGCTAAGTTGCCCAAATTGTGCTCAAACTTGTGATCCTCTTGCCTCAACATCCCAGAGTGCCAGGATTGCAGGGGTGTACCACCACACCCAGCTAATTGATCCTTTATTTTCCTTTCTCCTTTTTGTTTTTTAAGTGAGGCAGCGTCTCACTATGCAGTACAGGCTAGTGTTGAACTCCAGGTGATCGTTCTGTGTCAGCCTCCCAAGTGCTGGGATTACAGGCATGCGCCGCTGTGGCTGGGTCTCCAGGGTCTTATTGTGGGAAAATGGTGAGAGTGTATGGGCTTCATCTGCATAGGGGTGAGCGGCTTTGCACTAACTTATTTTAGATGTAGATTTCTCCAAGTGATGGCTTCATAGCCCAATAACACATACTTCCACAATTTTTCAAATAATTTTAAGGGATTCATGAACTTACTCAGAATTAGTTAAAAGTTTTTATTCTAGTGGTATCACCAGTTAACCTATAATTATGAATGTACAGTCAGAAAGATCTGAATGAAAGAAGTTTGATGAAGGTTAGTCCCATTTGAAAGGGGTTTAACCTGGATGAATCCAGTTATTTATTTGTACTAGTTATAAGAATTACTTTTGACTAGATCTTGGAGCCTACTGGTGTTTCTCAAATTAAAAACATTCCACTCTTTTTTGATTTAAAAGTTCCTTTAAATGTTATTTGAAATTAAAAATAAATGTAATATGGTGACTGAAATTGAATCAAAATACGGGTGGTTTTACAAAATCTGCTCAGGGCCTTTGCATTGAGCTACATCCACAGCCTTTTCTATTTTTAGGATGCCTGGACTGGGCTTGAACTTTCCATCCTCTTGCCTCAGCCCCCAGAGTGCTGTGGTTACAGGCATGTGCCTCCATGCCTGGGTAGAATATATCCATTCTTTGAAAGTGTAGCACTCTCTGACCTTCCTCAGATCAGAGTTAGGAGTTACACATGTACTTGTTAAGCATATTAGGAGGAAAAGGAATTTACATATTAACTTGCATGTGAGAAATATATGCACGACCATAATATAACTTGGTAATGAGAAAATAATTTGGTATTGTGTTTAACAATTACCATAGTTTAAGTGGGGGATGGTTGTGCACCCCTGTTACACCAGCAGTCTCAAAGCTGAGCCAGCAAGTTCGCTGCATTCAAGGCCAGGTTGAATTACGGCGGGAGACCATCACTAAAAGAACAAAAAAACCCCAAAAACAACAACAAAAAAACAAAATAAAAAACCCCCCATAGTTTAATTTAGAAGGTTTTTATAAATTTATATTTTTATTCATTTAGATGACAATATCTGTAATGTAAGATAATTTAAGGTGAAAAAATTATTACTAGAGTTATAAAATATTGGAGGATAAAAGAATTTAGTGTCCCCTTCCATTATCCTCCCATAAACAGGGCTAACTGTAGGGGACGATTATCCTCGCCCGCAACCCAGAAAAGATGTTTCTGCGAAAGAAGGAAAATGGTTTAGAAATTGTTTTCTTACCTATCAGTATCATTCAGGTTTTCATAAAAATCTTTTAAGTATTTTGAAATAAATTTAAAAAGAATTTATTGTTATTAATTGAATAGGTAATTTAATATTTCACTATATTTTTAATGAAATAAAATGACATTCATTCTCTACTTAATAGATACACAGCTATCAAGTGATGTTAAAATATTTTAATAATTTTAGCAGCAGCATACAGTCAGAATCCTACTGCTGTAAGAAACTTTTGGGGGAAATGCTAGGGATACTATGCCAGGCACTTTAAGTACATGATTTTAATTTTTTCTTATATCCTATAAGTTAAGTATTAGCTCTTTTTTACATACAGGGATCTAAGGCCCAGAGAGGTTAAGTAATTTGTTCAAGGTTATACACCTGTCATAAAGAAACTGGTGCTTTTTTTTTTAAGAAGTTAATTTTTTTTTTAAAGAAGCTAGTGTTTGAACACAGGTCTTATCCAAAGCCCTTAGTCCTTTCTGTATAGCATGTTGTCTTTATCTTTAGGTGGTCTGATGATTGCCTTATAAGTAAATTTGCACTATTAATCTTGCCCAAATACTTACTTTGCCAAGGTATATGTTGTAATATTTATATAATAACTTGAATTTTTTTTTGAGTTGTATCTTACACTATTCCCATGTGAAAAAAATTTCTGTCTAATCGCTTCATCTCACTTGTTTGTTCATAAATTCATTTGTTTTTTAGCCCCTACTTTCCTGGAATGTTACGGATTTTATTAATTTATTGAAATTTACTTCTGTTTATTCTCAGCTAAGTGTGTTGATAAATTTACTGCTTACAGAGCCTACTAGGAAAGGTTTTATTATAGATACTGCTTTTACTGAAGCTAAGTATTGGTATCAAAAGCAAAACGCAGTCAGAGGATTAAGGAAGCTGAAGATGAGCGGACTTGTGACTGCTGTCTCTGTCTGGGGCTTGGATGTGTAGCCTGATGTGCATTATTGCAGGCGCCTTTGTGCTTCTTACTGTCATTGGACGATACTCTGTGAATTCATTGAGTCAGTATATTTCTAAAAGGATATTTTTTCATCCTGAAAGTACTTAATAAATTGTCTTATATGTTGGAAATTGAGGATTTAAATGTTGAAATTTTATTTCTAAAAATCTGCATCATTGAAAATATCAAAGCTGTCATCAGTTTATCTTTGGTGTGGTCTTTTAATGAGGACAAATTTTAAGGAATTTTATTTGTATTCCAAGTAAACACATTTGAATCCTAGTTTTAATATCAAAACTCAAGTAGGCGTGGAATAAGTATGATTATACTTATGCATAGGTATTAAAGAATATTTCAATATCTGAAAATACTGTAATTTAAGAGATTAAATTTCTAGGTATGTTTGGATATTTTTATTGTGTGCTCTATATGTACTTTTGTCAGTCTTGTCTTCCACCTTTCATCCATCATTTTATTTTTTTTCTGCTTTCTAATGGAGATGCTAAAATTTGAGGTAATGTGTGTTTGGAAGGCTTTTTAATGTTATTGTTATCCTTAGTAAACCAACTTCTATTGTCATTCGGTAGTTTTGTGTTTTAACACAAATTCAGAACTTCAGACATGCTCATTTTGTTTTGTTAATGAAAAAAGTTTTCAGTCACTTTTAAATGATTGTTTTCTAGATATTAAGACAATTAACTGTGATTCTAAAGCATCAGCAGAATGTTAGTTTTGAAATACTGTTCCTTAATTATTTTTTAATTTCAAAGTTTAATTTCAAAGTTTAATTTCAAAATTTTTTAAATGTTAGTTTTGAAATACTGTTCCTTAATTATTTTTTAATTTCAAAGTTTAATTTCAAAGTTTAATTTCAAAGTTTTTTAATTTCAAAGTTTTTTTAGTAAAAATTCATTCAGTAGCACAGCATCAGGGAAATGTAAACTATAGCGTCTAGTATATTACTACTGTGAGAATAAATATGGATTAATCCTTGGCAGTGTAATCACACATTTTTTAGAAGGTATTTGTTGAGCACATACTAAGTGGCAGGAACCATTTTAGGTGTGGGAAATACAACACTGAATAACATAGTGCCTGCTTTCATAAGATACGTATTCCTTTGTGGAAGTCTAATAGTGTAAAGTAAACCAATCCTGATAAAATGTCAGGCAATAAATGCTGTGAAGAAAAAAGCAGGATATGGGCTGCAGTGGAGTAGGGGGTAATAGGGACAGTTCAGATAGATGGTCAGGGAAAGCTCAGGCAGGATCTGAGTAAGGAGAAAGGGGAGAATTTGGGTAAAGCAGTGGGAGTGAGGATCCTTGGGAGGAAGTTCCAGGGAATGTTAAAGTCTGACGTACAGATGAGTTTATTAACTCACCTGTAAAATAGTGAGGAAAGTCGTTGTGGCAAGAGCAGAGATCTTTCTTTTGAATTTTACCCCAAGTGAAAATTTGGATTGTGGTATCCAGGAATTCAGTCCATAGCCAATTGATTTTTTTTTTGATATTGTTGTTGTTTTTTGAGAGATAGGGTCTCACTATGCAGTTTAGGCTGACCTTAAACTCACTGTGTAGCCCATAGTGGCCTTGAACTCATAGCAATCCTCCTGCGTCAGCCTCCCAAGTGTTGAGATAGGTGTGTGCCACCATGCCCGGCTTGGCCAGTTGATTTTGAGGCCGAAATATCCTGGCAGAAGGGCACGATGGAGCAAAGATGCTAAGTTCCATGGTGGCCTACAAGCAGAGCAGGAGAATGAGCCAGAGCAAAGGAAGTGAAAAGCCAGATATGAAGGTCATGCCCCTGACCACCCAAACTCATCCTGAAATGTGCTGCACCGGTCTCCAGGGTGGATCCCAAAGCCAACGGAGTGGACACTCTCTCTTGTCACAGTTGTACACATATATCCTGAAGTATTATATGAATATTTTCATATGTTTGTAAGTATATATAACACTGAAACATTGTGTAAATATATAACCACAAAACTATTTGATAGATTGTCTTTTGTAGTACCAGAGTGAACTTCCATAGTACCAGAATAGACACATTTCGATGAACGTTTCCTTAGAAGGTCAGGCCATGTGCCTCTCAGATATGTTGCCTTTCCTAAAAACAGTTTTGAAATTTCTTTTGAGTTTAAATCAATTTGGGAAACACTAAAAAATTTGTTTCATTAATTTTGGTTATTAAAATAAGCCTAATTATTTGCTCATTCATTTCATTCATTTACCTTGTTTACTAGGTGGTTTCCAGAATTTAAAACCAAAGCTACTATAAATGGTTAAAGATACATCTTAAAAAAATAAGCTATTCATATTTTTGGAAGGGTTTTCCAAAAGAAGAGCAGTAAAGACCTATTGAATAATGGGATTCTTGTCACAATAAATTAGTTGCCTGCTGATGTTTCTTCTTTGAAGATGAAACACTTTATTTGTAATATATGTTATCTATTGATATGCTTATTAAGAAAAAATTTATTTATTGTCCGTATTGTAAAGTGTATTCAGTAATGAAGAATATAGGTAATGAAAGTAACTAACTTTAAGGTTGTAAAAAGTGAAGCCTACAAGCAATATTAGAAATATACATTTTTTTTGTTAGTGTCATTTTTAGGAAATTATACCTAAAAGGCAATACTTATTCTTTCCATAGTTGAACTTTATAGTATAGAAGTTTGTATTTCCAATGTGATTGTTTACCTGGCTTTCTTGTACATTTTTTAATGATCAAATTATTGTTTTAATAATAAACATTAATTTTCATTTTCAAGAAGAAGAAAAAAACCTAAAGCAAATTCATGGCCAGCTACTATACCTGGCCATGAAGTGCTCTAGCTTAATGAAACTACATGAAGTTCTAGTTTGGTAGCTTCTTTAGACAAATACATTTTTATTGCAATCAGAAAGGTACCTCATCAAGATAGAATTGTATGTTTGCATGTACATGTCTTAAAAGAAAAGGTTTATACAATAGAAATTGAAAAAAAATGTAGACATTACTTACTTACTCTCATTAAATTCAGGAAGGTTTAAGTATAGAGTTTCTAAACTAGTGAATTGAAGTTCGAAGTTCATTGTTTAGTTCAGACAGATAAAGTAAGATGCCATTTCATGTGTTATTAGATAAGTGAAACTGTACACTTTAGATAAATTTTAAAAATTAATTTTAAACTAAAGACAAGGGTGTGAAATTGCAGTGAGTAATGGGATAAAACAATCAGAGTTCCAAATATTATTTCAGTGTAACTGCAACAACAGCAAAAAGTTATGTAATCTTACAGCTTTTGTTACTTCTGTTTCCTTTTAGCTTGCTCTAAGTTCTATTCTGTTTTATTTTTTTTTAAGGCCACAATAAGCCAGCTAAAGATTGAACTTGCCAAAGGCCCTCAGGAAGTTGCTGTATATGTGCAGGAACTACAAAAGCTTCAAAGTTCACTTAATGAATTAACACACAAAAATCAGGTGAGAGTTTTAAAAATTATATTATAGTGATAAATTGATTTTATTTATCTCAGATTTCAACCTTGTATATTTTATTTGTGTACTAGCACAAGATGGCTTACATTGTGTGTATTGTTTTTAATATTAAGTATATTTACATAGTTATACAAACCGATCTCTAGGCTTTTTTTTTTGGTCTTGTAACACTGAAATTTATACTCATTAAACAGTGGCTCATTTGTCACTTTCCCAAGCTCTTAGCAACTACTGTTTTTTAAAACCATTTTCTGTGGCTTTTACTATCCTATTTTTGTGTGACTGATTTTGAATCTTAACATTCTAATGGTTTAATCCATGTAGATGGTACTGGGGGTTGAATCTGCATTGCTTGGCAGGGGTTCTATTACTGTCCTACCACCCAACCTCGAGATTTCTTTTTATGAGGCTGCTAATCTCATTTATGAGGGCTTTGTCTTCATGACCTAGTAAGTCTCAAAAGCCCCTCTCCTTACACCATCTCCTCAGGGGTTAGAATTTCCACATAAGTGTTCTGGGGAGACAAAGACATTGAGGTCATAGCTATAAGATATGTGAAAGTTTATTTCTGAGATCTCTACTGCGCTGGTCTCTCTATCTTTATGCCAGTACCACACAGTTTTTGTAGCTGGGTAATTTTGAGGCTTCCAATGTAAATCTTTTAAAAAAATTTTTAATGGTAATACTTTTTCCCTTGTTTTTTTATAAATGAGTTAATGTTCATTAACTCATTTATAAGCAGTTAATATTTCATTTTGGAGCAGAGGCATATTGATAAATGTTTTTACCCATCTGTCTTTCTTGGTGGTGAAGGAATAGGAAGTATTAAACCCTTTTGTACAAAGAAGTAGTTAAGCCTAATATTTTGGTAACCTTATAGCAAGAGAAAAGTCATGAAGGAAAGAGAATGATAGTAGGGAAAAGAAGAGATAAATATAATGGGCTGTAAATATTAAGCTTCTTGCCAGCAGCCCTGTGAATGAGCTGGAAGCACACCCTCCAATTCTAGCCAATATTCAGAAACTGTGCTCTGGCCAGCAGCTGACTACAACCTCAGGAGACTCTGAGGTGGAACCACCCACTTAAGCTGCTGATCTGTAAAAGCTATGAGATGATAGATACTTAGTTGCTGCTGTTAAAATTGAAGGTAACCTTTTCCTTATGCCCTTGGCTAGCAATTTTCTTTATATTTTCAAAATTATTAAATACTGCAAAGAGCTTACCTTCAAGGGGCTGGGGAGGAGAGTTTATATCTATAGATATTTACTGTAATTGAAAGGAAATGTAAGAAGTTTTAAAAAGATTAAGCCATTAAATAACATTTCAAATGAAAAATGACAGATTTTCCAGAGCACAAGAATACAGCAAGATATATACATACATATATATATATATATATATATATTTCCCTTCTTTCTTTCTTTTCTCATTTCCCTCATCCCAGTTGTTCTTTTCTTTTAAGCAGTTTCTTTCCCTTTCATAATATTTATTGTACTTTTCAGACTTTATTTATTCTTTTAGTTTCTTAAACTAGGCAGGCAATACAGTGTTTATACATTTGGGTCTGATTTATTTCAGTTATGAGTATGGTCTCTAGTTACATCCATTTACCTATAAAAACCTCGAGTTTATCTTCCTTTGTAGCTGAGTAATACTCCATTGAATAAAAATACCACATCTTTTTTATCCATTCCTCAGTTGATGGGTATGTGGGTTGTTTCCAAGATTTAGCTATGGTAAATTGCACTGCTATGCCCATGGGTGCACATTTATCACTGTGGTATATATACATAAGGTAGCTAAGATAATTGTACTACTAATTTCTGTTGGTTTATTGAAAGGAACAGTTAATACTTAATTTTTTTGGCCAATTTGGTAATATGAACAACTACTTTGAAGATAACAATGTACAATATAATAACCATTGTTGATTTCCTATCTTGTTTTGAAATTTGGTATTGTTTTTAATGTTTTTTAAAATTTTTATTGTCTTTTAAAAAGCTTTAAAAAAGAATTCAAGAATAATGGTAATATTTTTGCAAACCTCTTTAATGTTTGAATTACTATAGGTAGTTTCTCATGTCTGCTTTTATATTCAGTTTTTTTGTGATAATGTTGAAGTAAATGAAAAAAATTCAGTCTCATACATATATAATTGGAAAGAGGAGGAATGTTTTAATAGCCTGTTCAGGTAATTGTAGATATTTTTACTTGGTACTATAGTAAAGTTTGATAAGTGATAGTTTCTCAATTGTTAGAGTGTATTATCTGAAACTGTATCAATGGCTTTTTTGTATCCTGTAACATTAGAATTCATTGTCCGTCTTGCCATTTTTAAAAAATTTTTTATTTTTCCGTCTTGCCATTTGAGTGGGTCTTCTCTAGTGTGTGACTTTGTAACAACATGATTAATCACATGGAAAATATTGGCTCACTGAGCTATTCAGATCTTCCAAATGTTGACGCATTTCATTGCACAATTAAGAAACCCCCACATTCATCAGTATCATTGTAAGTCTCAAAGTAGGCTTTTAATTATGTGAGTAAGTGGTTGGGCTTGAAGTCTTGGGTAAGTTTTTAAATTCTAATTTCATTTGAACGTTTGCTGAGGATGTAGTTCAGTGGTAGAACGCTTGCCTAGTATCCACAAGTTCCAGTATTTGATCTGCAGTACAGGAAGGGAGGAAGAAAAGAAGGAAGGGAGGGAGTGAGAAAGGAAAAAAAGAAAAAAGAAAGTGAGCTTGAATTTTATCATTGACATCTGTTCTTTGCATTCACAGATTCTCCTACACAAATCTGAATGGTATTGTTTGTCATTCTTTCCAGCAAAAGTAGTATTTCAGAAAAAGAGAAAAGACTAGTTCTGTTATAACTCAATTACATGAGTGCTTTTCTTTACGGCTGTATTATTCCTTGATGTGCAGCTGAAGTGGTCCATTTATGCCTCCTGTTTTTTCCCAGCATTGTTCTTCGTTCTTGCTACCACAAATATTATGGCTATGAATATTCATACATAAGCCATACATATTTGTATAAGAATTTCTGTGTTACACTGTCTCTAAGTAAAATTGCAGCATTGTAGGGTACACACATGCTCAAATTTACAAGGTGACCTCGAACATTTCCAAAATAATTATGCTAGTTTACCATCTCTCTACCAACCTTAGTTCTGACTAATTTTTAAAATTTAATCTTTCTCAGGCTATGTCTTTCTGTAGTAAACCTCTGCACATTTTCCCTTTTTCTTTCACCTGCCAAACTATGTATAGAAAATTTCTGTCTAACAACCTAACTTTGTATTCCTTAGTTTGATTTTTAATTTCTTTGAATCCAGAGTCAGTTTCTAGAAGGATATATAGTGTAGCAGTTTGCTTACAATTTAGGCGGGTTTAATCTGTGATATAGTTTGAAACATGAAGTTATTAACAAAGGGCATAAATTGATATGAATAGCTGTAATGTGGATTCATAAAGATTTTGTTTTGTTTTGTTTTGTTCCTTTGATACTGGGAATCAAACTCAGAACCTTGCAGTTGCCAGACAGGTGCTTGTGCTGCTGGGCTATAGTTATATCCCCGGCCCGACTCATAAAGATTGTATCTGCAGTTGTCCCTTGGTGTACACAAGAGATTGGTTCCAGGATCCCTGCCCCAGAGCAAAATCCTTGGATGCTGAACTTCTGTCTAAGGAATGAAGTTGTATTTTCATAGAACCTACACACCTTCTCCTGTATACTATACTTCAGATCATCTCTGGATTACTTACAATATCTAGTGTAATGTAAATATTACATGGTTGTTAGAATTTTAATCTGTATTAGTTTTTATTGCATTGTTTTGGCCTCAGATGTTATCATTGCACTGTTGAGCTGAGGATCCTCTAAGCATGGAGGGCGAGTTGTGTCTACTCAAAACACAGGCGTGTATGCGCACACTAAAGGAAGTACTCTGGCTGTTTTGTGGATAATAGAATTTGTATGATTTAGTGTGATTAAAATGAAAACTTTTTAAAGATTAAGGAATAATAGATCTTCTACTAACATTAATGATGTCTTACATAACACTTAGTGGTTTTTTTCTCCCAAGGGTCAACTAGGAGTTGAGAAATCACAGAGTTGCATCTGCCTTTTCTCATTGTCCTTGCAGTTGGCCTCCCTCCTCCCTCTTCCCTCTTCCCTCTTCCCTCTTCCCTCTTCCCTCTTCCCCCCATCTCTAATAACCCTCACTGTTGGCAGTGGGAATACCCAGGTGTTTTAACTTTGGAAGTCCCTGTACACTGTCTTTTAAAGACTGCTCTGTAAAACGCCTTGGGCAGCTCTCTGGGTCGTAGGCATGATCAGGGTAGACAGGGAATATGGTGGTATAGATGGGAAAGAGAATTGTTTTTGTGCTAATATCAGGGTATTTAGCTTTAAGGCAGCTTTTTTTAATTTATAAAAAATAAAATAAATTTCTTAATAACAAGAATAACTATAGTTAATGCATGGTGTATCGTAATCTTGAAAGTTCTTACTCAGAGTACAAGATCTTGAAACTTTAAAATAAGAAAATTGCAGAAACAAAAATTACTTCAAAATTACTTAAAAGTCCTAAAGTTCATTTTAATGAGCTATTTTCATATAAATTCTGAACAAAATTATACTGCTTATTTAAGACTACTCATATAAAGCAGCTCATTTTAAGAGATTGAGTTATTTTTTGAGTGTCACTTATCACCCCTTCCTTCCCAATAGTCTCAGTTCTAAGATATTAATAGGCCACCATGGGAGCCAGGTATGGTGTGTAGTCATTGCGTTGCAGTGTGTCTCCCCTGCATTGCAAGCATAGTTGGCCTGGCACACCTGCAGCTGCCATGTCCACATTTGCACCAACTCGGATGCGAATAAAGAATTCACGTACCCTGAACGTGTGCAGGGTGTTTTCCCTCTTGCCATTATCCCATAAATCATGCACTATCACAGCTGTCTGCATAGGATTTACATTATGTTAGGCATTATTAATCTAGAGATGGTTGAAAGTATACAGGAGAGCGTTTGTAGGTGACGCATAAACCCGCACCATTGTATGTAGAGACGTGAGCATCCTCAGATCGTGTTACCTTCAGGGGCTCTGCACCGCTGGCCCATGGCTACCGAGGAGACTGCAGTAGACTGCAGTGGCCCCAGAGACGGATTTAAATTCCAACTGTGCCCCTTACTGGCCAGTTTATTTTCTCTTCTGCTAGGGTAATATCATACCTGTTTGCCTCTGAAGACCGATACGAGTAGAGATGTGCTTATTTGGCCTTTAATATGTACCTCAGTGACTTTATTTCTTGCGAGTGTTTTGACAGCAGGCTTGGGTCAAATCCGAGGATCAAGTTTTCCTGACTGCTTACACTAGATCCACAGGGGAGTTTGTAGGAGACATAACTTTTTAGTTGAGTCTTTAGTGATGTTAAGAGACCTTTCACTTGACAGAAGGGTTAATCGTATTTCATTGTTAAAGGTGGATATATAAAAGACACGGAACTGTTTAGAGCATATACATTTCATAAAATCTAAGATGTCAGAGAGCCCCCTATAGCCTTCTCGTTCTTCTCACTCATTCTCATTACTTAGGCAAGTAACAAATTAATAGTAAGTGAAACTTAATGTAGGGACATTGGCAGCGTAGGAAAATGTGTTGAGAAGGCAACTGATGAGTGGCCATTGGAAAAGGAAGGATTTTCCTTATCCAGATAATTAGGTTGTGAGGTAAGTGTAGCATTTATTTTATAATTTTAAGTTTGAATAGGGTCCATATTTTAGGGAGGATGAATTCATTTATTGACTAATTGTGTTGTGAAAAATCTATTGGATTTAGAATCATATTCATGACTCTATCCGCTGGCCAGCTCCCATCTGTAAATGAGAATGGTAGCGTCTGTCTCAATTTTATTATAAGAACACTAGTATGGAGAAGTAAAAATAATCTTTTTTTTGATGGAGTCTACTCTACTTTAAAAAAAACTCAGTCCTCAAAAACTATGTGTTTCCTGTAACATTTTATTTCAGATTTCATGGAAGACCATAATAAGAATGAAAAGTTTGTAATACTAATATCATTTTCCTTTTGCTTGTAAAATTATATAAGTTAATTATGTTTTTTTAAAAAAAGAAAGTGGTTTAAGTTATGTAATAAAGCAAATAATTTTTTAAAAATTTTATTTATTTTTTATTTTAAAAATAAAAGAACAAGAACATGTTAACAAACACACATTTACAAAATAACACAGGAACAATATAAGCAATACTGAAATTTAGACAAGGTGATAGGAAATTAACATTGGTTGTTGTATTACATACTGATTTCTTCAAAGTGGTTACTTAGGAAAACAAATACACGTAAGATTGATCAAATAATTACTCATTAACTGTTCCTTTCAATAAAGCAATAGAAGTTAGTATTACAACTCTGTTAGCTGTCCTGTATATACATATAAACATAATTTTCCCCTTTATTTTCTTTTCCCTCATCCCAGTTGCTCTTTACTTTTAGGCAGTTTCCTTTCATTTCACAATGTCTATCATACCTCCCAATTTTATTCGCTCGTTCAGGTTCTTACACTAGTGAGACATATATTGTTTCACATGCGGGTCTGATTTATTTCACTTGTGAGTATGGTCTCTAGTTGCATCCATTTACCTATAAAAGCCTTGAGTTTCTCTTTCTTTTTACCCGAGTAATACTCCATTATATAAAAATACCAGAACTTTTTTATCCATTCCTCAGTGGATGGACATTTGGGTTGCTTCCACAATTTAGCTATTACAAATTAAAGCAGATAATTTTTTAGTCAAGTAAATTTTAAACAATCCTAGTTATGTCCTGCATTTTTGCTTCTTAGAACTAAGCTTTTGGAAGGGTATTTAGGAAATGTAGGATTATTTGGTGGCTTTATAAGTAAGACTGTTGTGGGAAATTATGCTCATTAACTCACGGTTAGTCTTACTTTTCATACCATGTTTAAAAATTACATGCTGCTCAAATCCTTAATATATTGTGTGTGGTTGCATAATGAAATTTATTGACTTGGAATTTTCTTTAAAATCATTTATAAATCAATGAATAGACTTAATGTAGTTTATGAATGCTAAACTAAATGCTGTTTTTCTAAACAAAATAAATATAAAATTATGTGAAGGAATACCTAATGTTGTTAATTGGTAACACAAATGTTTCTAAAAAGATTTTCCTAACATAGTTGAACCTGAAGGATCATTTTTCTTCTTTAGTTTTTTGACTTTACTTCTTTTTTTGTTTGTTGCTTGATCAGAGCATACATCTCTTGGCTAATTTTGCCGCAAGACCCTGTTTGCTCTTACTTTTTTTTTTTTCCCCTGAGACAGGGTCTTGCAATGCCTTGAACTCACTGTGTAGCAGGCTGGACTTGAGCTTGGGGTAGTCCTCCCTCCTCAGCCTGCTGACTGCTGAGATTCTAGGTGTACGGCACCACGCCTGTGCTTCTAGCTGCTTAGCTTCTCTCTCCCCGTCTCTCTCACACACCTCCGTCATCGGGCTGGGCATGGCTTTTCTGTAGTGTGCTCTTACTTGGTAGTTTACATGAATTCACTGCTCAGGTAAATGTTCAAGAACCTTTACTGCTGCTTTTCCCAAATTAGTGTTGAGGCTTATTCCCCATGAGGTGACGGGATATGCTGTTTCCTCACCTGCAACTTGCTTTTTTCCTTCCTTCCTTCTTCTCTCTCTCCCCTTCTCCCTTTCTCCCTCCCTCCCCTGCCTGTGCTTGTGCCTCTCTCTCTCTCTCTCTCTCTCTGTATATATATATATATATATATATATATATATATATTTGTGTAGAGCAGATGGCATGCATCATGTGTATATATTCCTTAATTCCTTTTACCACTTTTAAAACCAAACTCAAACTACTATTTTCAAGGGTCTTACTAATCAGCCCACTTGATTTTGCTCATTTTATTTTTTTGAAGTTGTATACTGAAAAGAATTTTTCTGTTAATTTTTTTTGAGGAGACTGCCAGAGCCTCCTATATGCTAAGCAGGTGCTACCACTGAACTGCCACGCCCCCCTTTTTTTTCCAGACAGGGTTTTGCTGTGTATGTCAGGGTGACCTTGAACTCACTGTGTAGCTCAGGCTGGCTCAAACTTGGAACAGTCCTCCTGCCTCAGTCTCCCGAGTGCTGGGATTATAGGTGTGCGTCACTATGCCTGGCTTTCCAGCACTCACTAATCCATTTTTGTTTGTGCAATTCTTTTAAATTTTCTTAGATTTTTTTCTTTGGTGTGTGTATTGCATTTATATTGTAGTTAGTTTAAGGAACAGAAGCTTTGATTGTCCTTATTTCTGTATTTCCCCTTTCCTGCACGCTGCAGATAATAAATGTCCACTGACTGGCTCATCATGTACTTACAGTGGCTTCTTGTCCTGGCTGATTTGCTGACAGAAATAAGTTAAGGTTTTGACCCGTATTTTATGTGTAAGAATGTTGACTTAAAACGTTCAGTGTTGGTAGCAACAGCATCGTCGAGACTAGACTCTGACAGCTGGTTTAGGCTACTTAATCGCGGCCTTTGATTGAAGGTGCCATTGTTATAGCTTGTACTGGATAGTACTGAGTAAACCATCAAATATCAGGTGGGTAGGTGGTACCTTTTCATGTACCTGGAAGGGAATTCATAGTAGTCCTAGCTTGTGACTCTAAAAATGGTCTTACGGAGAAGAGAAGAAAAGATGTAATCAGTAGGATCAGGCCTGCTCAGGCAGTGGTTAATGTTATGCTGAAGCTCTTACCACCATGCACTTGCAAAGCAGCATCAGAACTGACCTAGTAGATTGTTATTCAGAGTAGTTTCTGGTGGAAGAAAAGTAGTTCCAATTTTTACAACTCAAATGGAAGTATATAAATATATTGCATACCCCAAAGAATCCAGTAGATTTCAATGTTTTCATTTTATGTAGCATTTTCTCAGCAGTTTTCATGTAGTACTATATTACTAAAGTTTAGTCATGTGGACCAAAGATTGACTAAATGGAGTAATTAAATGTATTTGGAAAAGAAATGTATTGTTAAATTGACTTTTCAGAACTTGACGGAAAAATTGCTGAAGAGAGAACTGGAGTATACCCAGTTAGAGGAAAAGCACAACGAAGAGTCTGTGAGTAAAAAGAATATGCAAGTCAGCCTTCATCAGAAGGACCTCGACTGTCAGCAGCTGCAGTCCCGGCTGTCTGCCTCTGAGACCTCTCTGCAGAGGATGCAGGCAGAGCTAAGTGAGAAAGGAGAGGCGAGCCAGAAGCTCAAGGAAGAGTTGTCTGAGCTGGAGACCAGACACCAGCATCTAAAGGCAGAGTTCAAGCAGCTGCAGCAACAAAGAGAAGAAAAGGAGCAGCACGGGCTACAGCTGCAGAGTGAGATCCATCAAGTAAGAGGTGTTCATGTTACTCGCTGGAATCCCACCTCTCCTTACAGCGCTTGATGGTGGTTTGATTGTAATACAGTTTATATTTTTAAAAAGTTGCACTTTTTAAGATTGACTCTAAATTTCTACATCTTATAGTGTTATCGAATCTCATTTCCTTTGATTTTAATGTTCCTTAAGAAAAATAATAGAATCAGTCTTACAGTATTGTTATGAAGTATTTATGAATTAAATCATATAAATTGCTTACAAGTAGGTGTGGCACTCCAGAGGCTGAGGCAGGAGGACCTTGAGACCCTATCTCCAAGAACTAAAGAAAGGCCTCTCTAGGGCATTGGGTAACACACACACACACATACTGCTTAGAAGCTTAGAATGATGCTTGGCTTGGCACATGGTAGGCGTTTACTAGGTTTTAGTTATTATACTTAATTCACTTGTTGACCATTCTTATTTACAAATTTTTTCTTTTTTTCTTTTTGGTTATCAGCTTTTTCAGATATAATTATAAAGTCATCAGTATAAAAATGAAATATTTTAAAAGTAGAAAAAAATCAATCCCAGAAAACCTGTTTTGGTAGGTGAATTATCTATCACATGAAGCTTGATGGAATTTTATTTTGCCATTAGCTTAATTTTTATTTTTTTATTATTTATTTATTTTTTCATCCCGGGAGTGGAACTCAGGACCTCGTGCTTGCCGGGCAGGCGCTGTGCTGCTGAGCTACATCCCCAGCCCTAGCTTAATTTTTAAATATCTACTTTAAGTATTGCTTATAGATAACATTAAAATTTAATTGAAAATGGAAATTTGGTGGAGATTAAAGTTCTCAGCCATTGTTTAGTGATATATTTAAGTGGCAGTGATTATTACAACTAATTGTATGACTTTCTACTTTAAATATTAGTGATAACACTGACAGTGAGAGTAATTTATTGAGCTTTAATTGTGTTTTAGGAATTAAATACTTCAAGTGTATTATTATTATTTTTGGGCGGGTACTAGGAATCGAAGTCAGTACTCCTGCTTGCCAGGCAGGCACTGCACCACTGAGCTAAAACCCTGGCTTATTGACATTAATTTATGAAGTTAGACTATGAGTTCTTTTTTTTTTCCCTTGGTGTTGGGAATTGAATCCCAGAGATTTCACGCTGAGCTGTATCCTCAAGACTTTTTATTTTATTTATTTGTTTAATTTTGTATCATGGTCCCACTGGGTCACCAAATTGTTCAGGCTGTGCTCAGGCTGAGCTTGAACTTGAAATCCTCTTGCCTCACCCTCCTAATGTGCTGTAATTACAGACATACCAGGGCTGGCTAAACTGCTCCTGGCTTAGATTATGAGTTCTGTGAGACACTGGATAAGAATAGTTGGGGATATTTGCTGAACTTTGTGTTCTTCTTCTCTATTTTCTTGTTTTTTGTTTGTTTGTTTGTTTGTTTTTTGTTTTTTGCTTTTTTGAGACACAGTCTTGCTAGTCCAGGCTGACCTTGAACTTGCTATGTAGCCAAGGACGACCTCAAACTGTGGCAGTCCTGCCTCAGCCTTCTAGGTGCTGAGCTTACAGGTGTGAGCCACGATACCTGGCTTCCTTCTCAGTTTTCATTGCCTCATCCTTTCACTTACACTTTTAGGTCACTCTAACACACTGACTGATCTCCTTGCCTTTAATTACGCCATCAGAGTGATCTTCATGTAGCCACAGAGTAACACCTTACGAGCAAATCTTGCTATGAGAGGTTTATGGACCAGCCCTGCTTTGTTGTCTGTAATGGTTCTTTGTGGCATGCACTGCCCTAGTGGTCTTGTTGACCTTCCTTCTCAGTTGTTTACCATTCTTTAATTTATTCTCCACTGTAATTCTCTGGTGAATAAGGTGGATGAGGATACACTGTAATGTTTTACATCCTGACTTCCATTCTTTCTTTCTTTTTTGTACAAGGAGTCAAACTCAGGACCTTGCACTTGTCAGGCAGGCACTTTGGCCACTGAGCTATGTCCCCGGCCTTCCATTGTTTCAACTTTCTTGTTGCTGGGACAAGATACCCAACACTCACAAGTTACGGAGGAGAGGTTTATTTCAGCTCACAGTTTACTGAGGTTTCAGTACATAGCTGGCTGGCTCCACGGCAGGGCAGCATGGCAGAAAGGTGTGACAGGAGAAATAGCCCATGGCAGGGCAGGAAAGAGGCAGCGAGCCCCTGTTGTCTCACCAGGCTACCTGCCTTTCAGATGGTGCTGCCCACACCCAAGGTGGGCCACCTCATTATCCACACCCAGAACTGTGATAAACCAATTAGTGGACTGACTCAGTACCACACACCTTTACTCCCAGTATTACACACCCTGGAACCAGCCACCTCCAAATAGCCCCGCCTGTGAGTGGGTGCGGCTTTGGGGCACATCTAGATACACGCCCTAACACATAGTACAGCCCTCGGCAGCAGCGTTCACAGTAGTTTTGATCACACTTGCTAAAGACATGAGGGAAGACTTTCACAGTTGCTTCAGAAGGTGGCAAGAATGATAACTGGCAAGAAGGTTTTAGATGTTATGAATGGTATATATTCTGACAGCCAGCTTGTTCCCTTGTATCAGGAAATAACATGTGTCCAGTTTTCTTATAGAACTTGATTTTTTCTTGCCAATTGTTAGTTTTTATTGAAAAATTCAAGTATAAACATACAAGTATATTATGTTTATAAAGTGTACAGAGTACAGAAAAATACACCACAAAGACTTTTTATATTTTCAGATATAACTTGAAGAACTTTGACTGCAAGCAGTCATATAAAATACTCGTTACTAATACATAATAAATGATACCCAGTCATCTGCTCTCATGTGTTACAAGGCGGATGTGCTGGAATGTGCTTAGTATGTAGCCTTGCCAGGTATCCAGGGTCCTCAGCTCCTTGCCAGTCTTTTATCCTTCACTCCCAGCCTTGGTACAGGCATTCTGAGATGAATACAGACTAGTTTTTTTGGTAAAAGCTTATAGAGAAAAAAAGCTGTTATTTTTGGTGGTATTAGAGAAAATACTGTAAGAAAATGATGGCTCTGAGCTGCATGGCACATTTGTCCTTTACATTTAACTGGAGGGCATTTTGTTGGGGGCGTGGTGCTAGGAATTGAGTCATAGTCTTGTGTGTGATGGGCAGGTGTTCTGCCACTGCACCATACCCAGCCCCTGGGGTACCCTTAAAGTTAATTAATAAGGATTATCTAGCACTTACTTTTATACTTTTTTTTTGGTACTGGGACTCAAACTCAGGACATTGTGCTTGCCAGGCAGGTGCTTATGCAGCTGAACTATATCCCCAGCCCCTAGCACTTATTTTTAAAAGATTATACTGTTTTCTCTATTTTATTTAGAAGTTATATGCCAATTTAAGTATTTAAAATCTGTATAATACCCAAATGTAAGAAATCAAATATAGTGGTTTTTAACCTCTGGAAAACCAAAAAGAATCATGGTTAATCTTTAAAAAGTACTGTGAAATAGGTCTGAATGTACCATAAATATCTTAAATTTTGGGTTTTATTTTATTAAGTTCCTCAAGTGAGTCTAACACTTATACACAAAGCAGAGCCTGGTCCTCTTTGTTTTTTTAAACCAGTGAAACAGTAAAATCTCTCATGCTTAGTCATAATTTTATTTGATTAATTATAGCTTAGTACATGTGCTGCTGAAGTAAGGACATGACTATAATTTATGATTAGAGTTTAATTGCTGTTTAAATTATTATATAAAATTTTAGATTTCTCCAGAGTATCATGAACATTAAAATACTATACTTATTTTAAGTTTATTGTTACAATTTAGATATACATAATGACCACATAGTATACTTACATTGCTGAAAAATAAAGCATTTTTTGGCAAAGTAGGTGTAGTATGTGTGTTTATGTAAATGTGCATATTTTAACTTATTTTTTAAGTTGCATAGCAAACTTTTAGAGACTGAGCGCCAGCTAGGAGAAGCTCATGGTCGGCTGAAGGAGCAGAGACAGCTTTCAAGTGAAAAACTGATGGATAGAGAGCAACAAGTAGCTGACTTACAACTCAGACTTTCTCGTTTGGAAGAACAGGTAAGCTGGTGTTTCAGATGGATTGTTACTAGCAGATTTATTAACAGCTTCAAGATTTTAAATACAGTTATGATTCATAATCTTTTCATTGTCAAAAACATTAATTAGGCTTTTTGTACTTTAAATTACAACATTCTCTTCAATAAAAACATCCTGCTTACTGACTAAGTTACTGCATTTTACTGTGATTGGATTTAGTAAAGCTCTCAACAAAAGCACAAGAAGAGGACCATTTTTTTCAGTGTTAGGAAAAACTCCAGCGTAGCTGTCTGTTAGGCTGCAGCTCTCCTTAGCCGGGAAGGGCTGGTTCCTGATGAGTCGTGGGCAGTGAGCACTTGGTGAGGATTGCAGATGATGCCAAGTTGTGCATGTGATGTAGAATTTGGATCTAAAGATTTTCACTTTTAAAAGTTAAGCTTGCGGTTGATAGCGTGCTATCCTAATTAAAGTTGTTGGTGCTCACAGTGGTGCACGTTATACACTTAAAGTGAAAAGTAGAAAATTATGTCTTTTATTTGAGTTGAGCAAGTATTCAGGGTTGAAATCTGTAGCTTCAATAGATTTTCTTTTAGAAAAAAATTGTAGATTATTGTTACAGATAAATTGTATGTAATTAATTGCTTGGTCATATTAATATGAAAAATGAGCTAAATGCCCACCTAGAAAAAGATTTGCATTCTTTTCAAGATAAGAGTCTGTTAGTTAGAAAATAGTTTCTTCATCATGAGATTAACATTCTGCAAGTAATGAGGTGCTACTTTTTCTCTTTAAGTTGAAGGAAAAAGTAACAAATTTCACAGAGTTGCAGCATCAATTAGATAAAACAAAACAACAGCATCAGGAACAACAAGCTCTTCAACAAAGCACTACAGCAAAGCTACGGGAAGCTCAGGTAAGTGTTTGAATAATTAACATCGTTAACAAAAATTAAACAAATTATTATTCTGATGTGATGGAATGAGATAATGTAATTTATTATAAAGAATTTTGATAATTTTCAATATTTTGGATAGTAAGAAAATACTTTTACTAAGGTGAAGAGTTCAAATAGTTTATTTTTATTCGTTTGTTTGTTTATTTATTTATTTAGTCTTTTTGAGGCAGGGTCTCGCTGTGCAGTTTAGGCTGGCTTTGATCTTACTTTGTAGCCCAGGCTGGTCTTGAACTCGCAATGATCCTCCTGCCTCAACCTCTTGAGTGCTGGGATTACAGACATGCACCACCACGTCTGGCTAAAATACTTTAAAATATTATTTGTTATGAAAATTTGTGAATTTTAACCAAAATTTATAAGCTGGTCATGGTAGTGGATACGTGTAATCCCAGCACTTGGGAGGCTGAGGCCGGAGGATTGCCATGGGTTTGAGGCCAACCAGGGCTACATATTGAGTTCAAAGCCAGCCTAAACTATATAGCAAGACCCTGTCTCAAAACAGAAACACCCAAATTTATATAAAATATTTAACTATTAAATGTCCTTGTTAGAAAATTTATATTTAAATGAATAATTTATCTATTAAATATATCTAGTTTAAACTTTATTTAAATTATTAATAAATAATTACTTATTTGTTGCTTACTGAAGTACCTTATTTGAAAAAAAAATTAAATATTCAAATAAAATTTCCTGGTTTAGTTAGCCAAGGTATAAGGGCATTTTTAAAATTTTCTACAGTAAAATTTAATATTTTTTGGCCATGTCTTTCTTTTTAACCATCCTCTGAACATTAAAATATTAGGTATAGAAAACATAATTGATCGAGTTACATTTATACGGTTGTGCAGAATATTTTAGAAGGTTTAAAGAAGCTTAGTTGTTGTTTTGTTTGATGAGGGCAGGCTACCAAATATTTGATGTGAGTCTGACTTCGATATAATTTATCCCTTCATTGTTCGGTCAGCACTGAATGCTATTGAGCACTGTGTGTCAGGCGCTGCTCAGCCCTGGGAGTGAGAGGCAGAGTGCCCGTCCCTAGGGAGCGGCAGCTCCCCAGGGTACAGGGAGATGACCCCAGCTTTTGAGGGAAGCGGCTGGGGTCTCAGCCGTAAGGCGTTGTTCCTGTTAGAGTTTGGAGTGCAGCAGGAGAAGAAGAAAGACTTGAAGGAGGCGGGAGCATGAGCGGTATGGATGTCAGAGGCATTAGTAGTGCCTTAAAGGTCCTGAGGCTGGATTGAGTGAGAAGAAAGTTGGTGCCTGCGGCAGTGCAAGTGATAAGAGTTAAAAAGGTCAGAGTCACAGAGATCGCAGAGGATCAGAACGTATAGAACTTCATAGGTAATCTTAAGGATTTATTGTACTTCTTTTGGAGTGAGATGAGAAGTCACGCAAGGTTCTGAGCAGAGGAGCAACGTGGTCCGACTGGCAGTGTCACAAGATTAGTCCGGTGGCTCTGTTGAGGGCAGATGGGACTGGTGCGTGAGTTGCAGCCAAGACATGAACAGATTACTGTTCTAATCCAGATAAAGACTGATGTGGTTGGGACTGGAGTGAAAACAGGGCAGGTAGTGAGAAGTGGACAGAGTCTGGATATTTTTAAAGGTGGGGCTGACTGGTGTGCTCATAGGTGGATGTAGAATATTGAGAGACAGATCAAGAGTGACTCCAAGGATCTGGACCTGGACGATTAGTACAGAGGTCAAGCAAGACAAAAAGAGAGAATCCCATTGCATTTGGTAGCATGGAGGTCTTTGATGATGTTATAAGAGGAATTTGAATAGAGAAGTGGGGTGAAAAACTGTTTAGAGAGGGTTCAGGGAGGATGGGAAGAGGAAGCTGGATAAAGTGTATGTATCTGGGATTTTACTGTACATGGTAGGGGAGGAATGGGCATAAAAGCAATCATGGAGAATTTCGTGTGGATCAGCAACCAAATAGGCTTCCTTATACTGTGCTCCCACATTACAGATAAAGCTGCAAACAGCACCCTTTTGCCTTCTTATACCAGGCTGTGTCTCCGGCTGAGGGAAGAGCAAGGGACACATTTGAACATGCTTAGCTCCTCATTCCTCACCTGATGATGTTTAATTGTGTGTGTGTGTGGTGTTGGGGAATGAACCCAGGGCTTTTGCATGGAGCTGCATCCCCAGGCCTCTTCAGCTAATTAAAGAGATGCAGTGAGTATAGTTTGAAAGCGTATGTGCACATAAAATTATCATAGTGACACAGATGGTAGTTACCTAACCTAGACGGTCTGGAAAAGAGGAGTCATAGAAATGTCTCAGAAGTGACAGGCTGAGCCACTGGTAGATAGTTGGGTGTGCGGAGATGGTGACAGAAGTATATCCAGGTAGAAGTTGCAAGGACAAGGAGAGTGAAGCTAGTGTGAATTGAACCGTTAGGTTTTGCTGGACTTAAAGTTCATAAGGGATTAACTTCATGTGGGCAAATGGTGAACGTGATGAAAAATACCTGTTAGATAAACAAATAAATTGGTAACCTTGTTCAACATAAAGTATATGAAAATACATAAAAAAGAAATATATATGAAAATCTGATGTTTGATTAATGAGTAAGTGAGAACTGAGGGAGTTGGGCATGTAAGTGTAAATTACTTTCAAAATTTAAATGTGAATTGTATAAAGACTGAATGGAAGCTGACAGTATTTTTGAGAAAAAGAGATCTAAATGTGTTTGTAGCCTAGGACAAAGAGGCTGGTAAAGAGGAGGTTATTCTTATACTGGAAGTGAAGTGGCTGATGCAGTTTGATAATAAAAAGCTGTGATATCACTCATGTAATGGGTGGTACGGACTTGAACCTCACTCAAGCTTGAGCAAAGCAGGGCGGTATGGAAACATACACGTATGATTATATAGGTCAGGGAATGGAAATTCAGAGTAAATTGTTCCTGAAAATTTTATACTTCAGTATAAAGTTGGAGATAGTAATAGCTGAATATCAGGCAAGCAAAAATCAAGAACTTGGAGAGAAGATTGAAGTTTTTAAGAAGACATTAAGGATAATGTGGATGGTGGGGCCCTCATTTGGATGAATGGGTTGAAAAGACAATTCTGAGTACATAATGGAGGCTGGAATCAGAAGTTTATAGTGGCACAAATTTATGAAGGTTTTGGGTCTATTCTAACAGTGCCTACAGAGATACAGGAATAGATGCAGCAGATTGCAACACTGACCTAGAATTGTACTTTTGGGGGGTGATTGGCTTGAAAATTTTGAGGTGAAAGGAAACGGAGAATGTGATGGGAAGAATATTTGTTAGATCATCCATCTATGCAGTTTAGGAAGAGAAGCTAGGTATAGTGAGTAAGTTAGAAGGAAATTGAGGTCTCTGATACTGGAGATGAGGTCATAAAATTGGAAACTGCTCAGGAAGTTTGGTAACAGAGTAAGATAGGTGGGATTTTTTTAGCTGAAACAATTTCAGGTTATTGTTTATTACTGCAATGTGGAATGAATGCAGGTCCAGGAATTAAGATGATATGTATGTTGAGGCTGTGCTCTTAATTCTCTGTGTATTTTGTATTTCCCAGGAAATTGGCAGAAATTGGGATTGAGAGAAAAACTAAATCAGGTCTCAAGTCTTCAGTGAATGAGGTAGGGATTTATAGACGATAGCAGTAAAGACAGAGGATAGAGTAAGATCAGCATTTCCAAAGCAGCACCCTTGCCTGAAGAAGAGAGCAGTGACAGGGAGAATCCAGGGAAAGGCCCATCTCCTGTGTGTGCCCAACAGAATAAGGCTGCCTGAACAGAGAGAGGGAGGTGGAATTGGATTCTGTATAGAGAAAACCAAATTTCAGTTAAGACTTGGAAACAGAGTAACTCTTCTGGGAAAAAGTGTCTGCCTAGAACTGTAATTCCAGAAGAACAGTGGCATGTGGAGAGAGGGTTAGTGGTGGCAGGAAAAGAAGCTGAGAGAGGGAGGTTTGGTTGCTTTGCCAAATGACTGCTTTTCCCATGACTGCTGCTTGGGGGGATGAGAAGCACTTTTGAAGGTGACTGATCTGAATACTGCAGTACTGGCACAAATCATTGAGGGTATGAGGCGGCTCCTGGTGCTGTCTCAGCAAGGTGCTGTGGGCTGCTGTCAGGTTTACAGTTGGGCTGCCTGGGGCCTTGTTCTGGGGAGACACTGTCTTCAAGAAAGACGGAGAGAGAAGCGGAGTATATGGAATCTGATAGCTGGTGCAAGTGGGTCTTGTTCTGGGTATGCGCTATTGCATTGTGCTCTGTATAACATTAAGAGCTTTGGTAAAATAAAAGAGGGATTCTTAATTTATTGATAAAGGAGTCCTAGTAGGGTATTAACGTGAACCTGCAGAGGTATATGTGTTACAGTGTTCATCATTTTTACACAAAAGTATACGGGTTAATCATTCTTTATTCAGTGAATGTTTTAGAACATGTAAAGAAAGTTAGAACACATGTCAGATATCTGACATCAGTGAATACAAGAGGTAAAAGTTCTCACCTTTGTACAGCACACATTCTAATAGGAAGTGGAAGGAGGTAGAGAAATGTGAAGAAGTGCACTATTTAGTGTGTTAGAGATAAATGAAAGAAAGAAGCAACAAGGATAATGGAATATTGGGAAAGCTGCAGTTTTGAAAGGCCTGGCTAACGGTGACACTGCGCAGACCTGAAGGAGAGGGAGCGGAGCACGTGGCAGGAGGGAAGTGTTTCAGGCAGAAGGTTCTTAGTGTCCCTGGTGTGACAGAGACGTAATGACTCCGTGTGTATCTGAGGTGGAACAGAGGAGTAGTAGGAGGTGAGGACAGAGTGTTGGGAAGAGAAGGCTACTACTTACAATTTTTTGTTGTTAAATTCTTATCAATAAGATAGATTTATATTATCAAATGTGTAGGTCTAATTAAATTTGCCACGTTAAAATGTAACAATTAGTTTTAAAGGTATAAGACTAAAATGCTGAGTGGTGAAATTCATAATCACTCATTTTATGTTTGAGAAATATCTTTTTTAAGTTCTCTGTCCTTAAAATAGGAGTTTTCAATTCTTTACAGAATGATTTGGAACAAGTCCTGCGTCAAATTGGTGATAAGGACCAAAAGATCCAGAACCTCGAAGCCTTGTTACAGAAGAGTAAAGAAAGCATTTCATTGCTAGAAAAGGAAAGAGAGGATCTTTATGCCAAAATCCAGGCTGGTGAAGGAGAGACTGCTGTTCTTAACCAGTTGCAAGAAAAAAATCATACACTACAGGAGCAAGTAAGCTTGTAAAGTGTATTATGTTTCTAAAATTTACCTTCCTGAGTCTTATTAAATGCTTTATTTAAATCATTCATTGGAAAAGTAGAGATGTTATTAATAATATATACTTGCCTGATGGTGTTTTGTTATGTTTAAAAAAAGGAGTGAATAACAATATACATTAATAAGCCAAAGGTATTATCAAGTGTTAGTTGATACTGTGAATTGGTTAATATTCAAACTTGCAGTTATAATTTGATAATATATATCTTTGAACAATATATAATTAGTAAGTTTAATAAGTTGCTTTGTTGTTCAGAAATTCCTATGGAGCTTAAGAGACACAACATTTAAGCTAATATATTTTCAAACTGAAAATAATTTACAGTTGCTTTTTGGAAGAGTTACCTAGTGAGATAATTATTGTTATCTAAGTATGCACATATTTAGAACAGAGTAGCAGTAGGCCATATCACATTTTTGGGAATTAGGTATAACATATTTTTCCCCACTTGTCCAACTTAGGTCTGGAATTCCTTTGGAATGTTTTAGGTAGTTTCTATGAGGACTACTTTAGGTCAGCTACAACTTGACTTTGCCTATGATACAAATATGGTGAGGAAAGCAAGTGATGCATGTTTTAAATAGAATAAATTAAAATAAATCTGCATCTTGATTCTGATCGTGTTGGAGTAACGGGTGCTTATTTAACCCTCCTGCTGTAAAAAACTAGAAATGTGGGAGTGGTAGTGGTAACTCCTGCCTAGTGTGAAAAGGCCCTGATTTCAATCCGCAGTATCATCAACAAAACAAAACCATCACAAACAAAGAACATAACATTATGAAAACAAAAGCAAAAACACAGACTGGAAGAAAATATTTGTAATGTATCTATTTGGCCATTTAGAAATATCCAGGATAAATAGTAGCTCTGGTTTTTCAATCAAATCAGTGATTATGTGGGGCTAAAGATGGAAGGTGGGATTGACTACAAGGGGTGTGAGGAAATATTTTGAAGTGATGAAAATATTCTCTATCTCTGTTGTGATAGTTAAATGAGTGTACGCTCTTATCAGATCTCAAGTTGTATACTTAAATTTGGTGAATTTTATAGCATGTGAATTATACTTGAATACAGATCATATTAAAATGATATATCTTTGAATTAGATGTCATATTTTATGATTTGAGATAATAGGTTTACTTTTGGAAAGATTGGAATAATTTTCACTTAAAAAATTGAAATCACCACCAAGCAGCTTCATTCTTAAGTTTGGGTTTCTTAGTTTTGTTATACCATCTGTGAACTTCATAATTAAAGTCATGCTTCTATAATAGGTAACTCAATTAACAGAGAAGCTGAAGAATCAGTCAGAAAGTCATAAGCAAGCCCAGGAGAATTTACATGACCAGGTCCAGGAGCAGAAGGCGCACCTCAGAGCTGCACAAGACCGCGTCCTTTCCCTTGAAACCAGTGTCAGTGAATTAAGTAGTCAGTTAAATGAAAGCAAGGAGAAGGTCTCCCAGCTTGACATACAGGTAACACAGTATTAAAATGCTGTCAGTGTGTTTGTATGAATAGAACATTGATTTTAGACTGTCAGTGTTTTGAATTCTTTTTTTGCCTTACATAGTAATAGAAAAACTTGGGACTAGCAATCAGATAAAGTGTCGAGAGAATTTGTTGAGCCATCTGCTTTGCACAGGCATTTTTTTTTCTTTCTCACCCTTTCTCTTTTCTCTCTCTAAATAAACTACATCTCCTGAAATCACTGGATCTTTTAGCTTTTTCTTTGTTTTGATTGAGTCCTAGTTATTGCTTTGGAAGTACAATTTACTTTGATACTGTATTATACTGTTAGCTTTCTATATTAAATATTTTTAAAGTTTTTATTTCTAAAGTCTTTACAGGTTTGATTAAAAAATACATACATGTTACCATTTTGTATTTTAATTACATTTTTTTGCAAATCTATGGAGCAGTCTTGCTCAAGGAGTCAGTCCTGGTGTGGGAAGTAAGACCTATTTCTTTTTCCATTCTCATCACTGGTTTTTTTATTCTGTATGATAAAAATTTATAGAAACATTTCTAAGCTTTTATTTTATTTTAGGAGAATGATCCCATTGGAAATAAATGTAATAAATGTACTTCCTAGAACTCAGAGATACTATATTTTTCCTTTTTTAAATACAGTTATTTGTGAGATAATTTGTATGAAAACCTGAGATTATTTTGTAAAGTAGGATATATAGCTTTATTTGTCTTTCAGGAATTAAGAGTCTGATAAAAACCTAATGCTTTAAATGGCATTATTAATAAAAATACCAACCGGAAGTGCTTAGCTAAAGAATACTGGTGGTGGCTTTTTAAAAAATATATTAAAGGCATTTCCCACTCCATGCTCCTTTAATTATGTAAGGGTGGTTTTTCAGCTGTTTGCCAGTTCTGATTTCTGTAACATACTTTTAATCCCTGCTTTCAAGATGCTTCCTAGTAACATGATGAGGGCAACGCCAAGAAAAATGCTACTCGTGTGTAGCATGGGGCTGCTCCCGGTGTTCACTGCAGTTCTAAGGGGTTTCCTGCATAGGGTGCAGCAATTGCAGTGATTGGCACGCAGTCTAAACTGACTGCCTGTTAGGGTTGTGCAGGGCTGGCCCAAAGTGGCTGCATACTTCCCTCCGCAGAAGCATTTCTTAAATAGTGCAGACCAGGAGAGCTGTTAAGTCATCCCTGCAAATCTCTTTGTATTACATCACTTTGGGAATCATAGCACATTAGTTGAAGTATACTTTACTGAAAGATCATAAGCAGTTATCATGTAGTAAAATATTTCATGAATTTTTTAGTTCCTCAGAAAGATAAAATGCCATATGTAAATGAAGCTGAATTCATGAAAATAAGTTCTTTATAATCTCTGATACATATTTGTTGGTTAGTATAGGTTTATTTCCTATTCTTTAAGGTGTAGA
The DNA here is from genome assembly GCF_000276665.1 of Chinchilla lanigera. NCBI lineage: Eukaryota > Metazoa > Chordata > Mammalia > Rodentia > Chinchillidae > Chinchilla > Chinchilla lanigera. The sequence continues at coordinate 29,789,778 of NW_004955405.1, read as the reverse complement.
TTTATTCAGCTTTCACTTTTAATTCAGTGTAGATACATGTGCCTTGATACAACCGTTGTTTCTGTGATAATTATTTAGTTGAGAAATATTGTTTTTTGCTTTTGCTTAAAATTACCCCATACAGTATATATTTTAGATTTTCATTGATCTTTTCTTCAGCTAGCTAAAAGACTGTCTCTCCTTTTTCCATCTTTCTCAAAATGCTTTAATTTTAGATGTGTCTGTAGTAATGAGTTTTAATAGTTGTTTAAATGCTTAGGTATAGTGGCACATGCCTATAATTCTAGCACCTGAGAGGCTGAGACAGGTGGATGGATAGTTCAAGATCAGCCTGGGCTATATATTGAGAACATGTCAGAAAAAATAAGTTATTTAAAATACATAAAAGTATTAAAAGTACTTTTGATAATAAGGTGCAACTCTGTTAGATTCTATTTAAAGCTTATGTTAAGCCTTGAGGTTTTTTTGTTTTTGTTTGTTTTTTTGTACCAGGAATCAAGCCCAGGTCCTTGCACTTGCCAGGCAGGTGCTGTGCTGCTCAGCTATGTCCCTGGCCCAAGGCCTTGAGTTTTTAAATGAATAATTTCCCAACTTTATAAGCATCAAAAGTAAAACCCTTTTGGTGAGCAGTTATCAGGGAATAGCACATTTCAAACAGCTCTAGATCTAGTTTTTCTTGGCATTTTGAGTTCTTGGATTCTAGAATTTTTTTTTATTATTTTTGAACCATCACTTTCTTTGGCATAGTTACTGTAATGTTGTAATGTTTATTGTAATGTTGGTAGACTCCACATATTTCCTTCTGAAAAATATAGTGGCCCTTGTCAGTTACAAAAGTGTATCACATTTCTTTCCTTCCAGGGAGGCTGCTATAGTGTCGGTGTCATATAGAAACATCTTCATATCGCTTATCTAAACATTGTCAGTCTTTCCTTCCACACATTCCTACTTGAGGAATTTTTTATTAGTATATGTTTGCAGTGCGTAACATTTATGTTCCTTGTGTAGAGTTGCTACACGTATACAACATATATTAATTTCTTCTTATTTTAACCAAGACTTAATTTTTAAATAGTTTTGTGACAAAAGCAATGTGCACTCAAGCACAGGTAGGTCAGTAGTTAAACATGGAAATAAATAATTCCTAAATTTTTGTTACAGATTAAAGCCAAAACCGAATTATTGCTATCAGCAGAAGCAGCAAAGACTGCTCAAAGAGCAGATCTTCAAAACCACTTGGACACAGCTCAGAATGCATTACAAGATAAACAGCAGGTAGAGAACTTGATGCAATTTCATATCATAACCTAGTGCTTTCATATATAAATTGTAAAAATGTGAAAATGATACTCAACTTCGTATAACCTTAGGATAGATTTGCTTATCTCCCTTATTTCCTCCCTGAGGTCAGAACCAGTTGACCAGTGGATGCAGGAATTAGACAGATAGAGGTAAAAATATCAACTTTGTTTTGATAGATCTCAACTAGTGTTCAGGTGTGGTTGGAATCTGGCTTCCTGGAATTGTATTGTATTTCTTCCCTAGATGAGGTTTGGACATAGACCTGAAATAATTAGTCCAAACTGTTGGTTTATCCCATCAAGCAGCAATGATAGGGAGAGAGGGAGAGACCTGCATATTTGTTTTTAGTAGGTGGAATGGACCATGACCCAGATCTGTTTATTACTTGAAGCAGGAAAAGAGCAATATGCCTTCCATCTCAGTTGTAAGCTTTACCCTTTTTCTTGGGGGTAGAAGGAAGTCAGGGGCTGAGGGAGTAATAGAAGTTACTTCTGATACAGCAGAAGGTTCAAATGTAGGCTGAAGACTAAAGTGTTAATAGTTTTTTTGTCAGGGGAGTTTTTAGAACTTAGTCAAGAAGTAATACTGGTTATTGGTCCATTAAAAAACAATACAGATGAATTTCAAATAAAAAAGGCAAAAAAAATTTTTTTTAAATAAAAAAGGCAAAAAAATTTTTTAAAAAATATTTAACCTTTATTCTAATCTTAGTATTCTCCTTAGATGGAATTTTTGTTACTGAATTTAATATGTATTCTACCAGACCTTTATATGCATTGAGAAATATATGTGTGTTTATAGGTTTGTGTACAGGTCCAGAGGTATTTTCTTTATGCAAATGGAATCACCCAATTTGTGTGGTTCTACAGCTTGCTGTTAATGCACAGTATTGCTAACCATATCCAGAAAGCATTTTTAAGCCTGGGATCAGAGTCAGTAAATATAATGGAGAGATTATTTTAAGAAATATCATATAAAAGTTTAAAATTTATCTGGCAGAATATTATTAACAAAATTGTAAAGCAAATAAAAGATACAATATTTTCTGGGATATGTCTGATAAAGTGTTAATGTCTTTGTTATTTAAATCAGTTTTAAGTAACAAATAAGTGAATTGGCAAGAAAATACAGGTCATTATTAGTTGAAAATTTTGAAGTCTGAAATGAGCAAACTCTAAAACTTTTTGTGCATTCTCTAGATCAGTGGTGGTGAACCTTTTAGAGATGGAGTGCCCAAACTGCAACCCAAAACCCACTTATTTATTGCAAAGTGTCAATACTATAATTAAACCTGAATACTGAGGCTTTAGTTCAGAAAGAATAACTGTTGTCTGGTGCTCTGCTGCTGGGACGACTTGGCTCGTGTGTCTGCTATAGCACAGGTGCATAACTTCACCACCATTGGTTCAGATAGATCTTGGAGCATTTAGAACGTTGGACTTCCAGTTACAGATGTTCAGCCTGTCTGTGCAAATATACAAAATTTGAGAAAATATGAAATCTGAAACATTTCTGGTCCCAAGCACTTCATCTAAGGTATACTCAACGTATATACATGTTCCGAACTATATTAGGAAATGTTAAAGTTCATTAAGAATTGATGACAAATGGAGACAGTACTAACAGGATACATTTACCCTCACAGAGGAAAAGTGTGTGTGTGTGTGTTATTACCAGAGGAAGGACTGGAGAAGGTATGGAAGAACAAGCCACTGTAACACATTGCTAGCATACATTAGTTGAACCTTTTGGGTGGGAGGAAGTGGAGAGGTGTTTAGTAATATATTTCAAAAACTTTAGAATTTTTCATTTCTTTAGCTCATTTATAGTCTTATCATAGCTTCAGAGATTCTCTTTGCATCTCTGTTAATAAATTAAAAAATTTAATACCACTCTAAGGATCTAAAGCATATTTAGCTGAAGAATTGCTACATTTATAAAATGGAAATTTATGCAGTAGAATATTATATTTTAGAAAAATAAATCTGAAAGTTTTATTATGCATTAAAAAAAGGATGTTAAAGTAGTGTGTAAAGTGAGATCCTATTTTTATTTTAGAAGTCCAAAAAAAATAGAAATTAGCATATAGAAAATACATGAAGAAAGTTACTAAAATATTACCACAGTTACTCATGAGTGATGGGTTCACTAGTGATTTTTATTTTGTTCACTATGTACAGTAGCATATTCCAAATGAATTGAACAAATATTACAGGTATGATTACTGCAGTGTTTTTAAAATACTATTTTTATTTTTTTTGGTACTGGGAGTCGAACTCAGGACCCTGTACTTGCCAGACAGGTATTTGTTGCTGAGCTATATCCCCAGCCTAAGATACTATTTTTAAATGGTGTTTTGAACATTTGAAACATTTAGTGCAAAAGTTATTTTATTATTAAGCTCCTTAATAGTCTATATATTTTGACTCCTAAATAACTTTAGAAAAACATTAAAAAGTTGTTCAAGTGGGCTGGGGATGTCCCTAAGCAGAGTACTTGGCTCACACACATTTGGCCCTGGGTTACTACCCGGCACTGCAGACGAAAAACAAAAGTTATGTAAGTGTTGTACCCGATATCTCACTCCACGTATGTAAAACTTCAGTCCTGTACACTGGTAGCTTAAAATAACCTCTGACATACCATTGAACTTATTCAAGGTCTTATTCCACATACTTCAGTGAAATTATGGAGTTTTCAACTCCATAATTGTATTGAACATTTGAGGACTACAAGATAGTAAACCTTATCAAAGTTTTCTTCAATTGTGCTTTTTCTGTAGGAGTTAAATAAAATCATTACACAGTTGGATCAGGTCACTGCAAAGTTGCAAGATAAGCAGGAGCATTGCAGTCAGTTGGAAAGTCATCTTAAAGAATATAAAGAGAAACATCTTTCTTTAGAACAAAAAACTGAAGAGCTAGAAGGTCAAATTAAGGTTTGTATAAAACTTGAATTTAGACATATTTTCTCTTCATAGCATTGGAATTTATGATGGTCTGCCTGAAATCAGATTTTTAGTTAACAAAGATTAAGTTGTGTTATAAACTTGAAAGAATTTACTTGTCTTTTTTCATCTTAATTTTGAATCCATCTTTATTTTTAACTTCTTCATCAATGGGTGTCTTTTGTAAAAATCACAGCTAACATATGTACTGATTTCATTGTGGAGTATTTCCAAGGACAACCAACCAGGCAAAAGTATTTACTGATTTTTTTTCTGTTGTAAAATCTCTTCTGTTCTTTGCTTTTTCCGTGTCTCTATCTCATTCCAGTATAATATTTCAGATATGGTAAGCTTTAAAAATTTTTTGTACTTTTGTACCCTTCTGATTTAATACATTTTAGGGCATGGTAAACTGAATCTCACTTTATCACAATTCCAAGTAGTGGTTTATTTTACTACAGAGATGAAATGACCAGACCAGTGATGATGAACCTTTTAGAGCTTTCACTGATACGCACAGCCTTTTGAGGCATGCGTGCTGTAGGTTCGCCACCACTGTATTAGACATACCCATTTTAGTTACTTTCTCACTGCTGGATAAAATACCCAATATCCACAACTTAAAGGAGGAGAGGTTTATTTTAGCTCACGGCTTTAGTCCATGGTCAGGTGGCTCCAAGGCAGAAACGATGGCAAAGAGGCTGGGCAGAGGAAAAGGTGCTCAGATAGTCACAAATTAGAAGCAGAGGGAAGGAAGGAGCCAGGAGCAAGCACACACCCTTCTGGGGACACAGTGGCCTGCCTCCAACCAGGCACTCTTCCTAACAGCATCTTCAGATATGAACTCGTCAGTGGATGAATTTACTGATGAAGAAAGTGGCCGCCATAGTCCCATCACCTTCTACTCACATGAGAATTTGGGGGAACATTTTAAATCTAAACTGTAACAGTGTTAGGGGATGATCGGCTGTAAGTCTTTTGCCCTTTGATTAAAAGTACGATCAGTTCTACAATCAGATGAAGCATGGGTATGTGGATCATAGAAGCTTGGATCTGTGTACGTGTACATCCATACCAATGTAACATGGGAGAAGAGCGACTTTTACAGTTTTGTTTATAGTTAGTGGTTGTGTCCAACAGCAATAACAATGACAAATTAGGTACAGCTGAAAACAGTGGAATAATGTTTTAATGAAGAAATGACTGTTGAGATTTTGGAGGGACTTATTTAAAAATGTTATTTAGAACTGAGAGTGTCTATTGCTAGTTTAGAAGTGTTCCATATATTTTGTATAAACATTGTAGAATTAATTTATGACATCAAAACCTTTCCTTTCATGAGAATTTTTAAAATCGGTTTTGTAGTAGCCATGGGTACCAGTTGATTTATAAAACATTTAAGTGTGCAAAGTCATTATGACTGTGCAAGAAAATGTATTGCTTTTAGTTATTCCGACTTATATTTAACAATTTGATCTTGTAAGTTTATAAAATTACATAACTATGTGAATACGTATGAGGTGTATACTACACTGAAGAATAGCAGTAACATCTAAAATAAGATTATGAGGCAAAATCAAGAATTTCATTGGCTCTGTATTTACAATCAGTAGATGAGGATTACTTGACAACTACTTTTTGATAATTGTGAATATAAAGATATTTTTAGTGGGTACATAGGTGACTTGTTACATATTTTTTTTCAAATGGGATAATAACTTTTCCTGTGGTAATGAATATTTAGGTTTATTCTCCTGTTTGGAATCAATATGGAAATAGTGACTATACTGTGCAAAGCTGGTGTTGAATATGTATAAATTTTATGATAGGTCCTTTTGAAAGATTCTAAAATGAGTCAACCTTTTGATTCAGTGACGGTTTTAGAATGAGTTTGTTACTATAACATACATTTTTATGATTATTTTTATGTGTTGTAACAATACCAATTTGAATATAAGTAAAAATTATCAGCATATAATATTTAATAGTAGATTGATAATCAGCAACATTAAAATGGCTGCTATGTTATATTTCGTCCATAGAAAATAGAAGCTGAAACTCTTGAAGTTAAAGCAAGCAAGGAGCAAAGCTTGCAGGACCTCCAGCAGCAAAGAAAGCTGAACACAGATTTAGAACTTAGGACCACAGAACTGAGTAAACAACTTGAAATGGAGAAAGAAATGTAAGCTAAACTCTCTCACTTTAAAATTAAGGGAGCGGATTATGAACCAAGTATTCTCAATCTTGTTATAATCCTTAATGAGTTAAGTATTTCTTTTGTGTTGACATTATAAACTTCTGATATTAATGTGAATGAAAAATAATGTGGCCAGGGTTAATTTCACTGTAAAAAACTAAAAACTTAGTTTTATAAAATTTGGGTCAGGTAGTCTATTTTCAACAAAAGTACCCATTTTACTCTTTTTTTTTTTTAATTTTTTTTAGGCAATGTCTCACTATTTAGGCCTTTTATGCCTTTGTTATTGCTGGCTAGGACTTCCAGTAAAATTTGGAATGTAAATTTTATAGCAGATATCATTGCACTGTTTACAGTTCTGGCAAGAAATAATAAATTTTCATCAAGTTTGGGATTGGCTATAGAAGTTTTCCTTGTATTTACTTTATTAGACTGGTGATGTTTCCTTCTATACCTAATTTTCTTAAAGTTTGTTTAAAAATTTGCCTGAATTTTATCAACTTTTTTTCCCAGATCTGGTGATATGATTATGTATTTTTTCTTTGATCTGTTAGTATGGTGAATTATAATTGACTGATTTTTCTCGTAGTAAACCAACCTTGCTTTTATGTGATGCGTTCCACTTGACCATGCTGTAGTATCCCTTTTATATGTTGCTGTCTTAATTTAGTAATACTGTGGGCCCTCCAATCTGTGGGTTCCACATCTGTGGGATCAACAACTGAGGATCCAATATATTCAGAAAAAAATTGTGGTTATACTGAACATATATTGAACTTTTTCTTTGTCATTATTATCTGAACAATATAGTATAACAGCTCTTTATATAGCATTTATATTATATCAGGTAGCATAAGTAGTCTAGAGATAAAGTGTGCAAGAGAATATGCATAGGTTAAAAAAAATACCATTTTAGATGAGCATCTACAGATTTTGATATTTCTGAGGGTCCTAGAACCAGTTCTCAGTGGATACTGAGGACAGTTCTGCTTCATTAGGAATTTTTTAGGCATTTATGGCTATTTGTTTGTAATTTTTTTAATACTATCATCAGATTTCATTTGAACTACTGGCCATAGAAAGGAATTAAGTATTTCCTCCTCTACTTTTGACAAAGTTTTTACGTAGTGAATATTATGTACTACTTAAATGTTTAATAAAATTTATCAGTGAACAAGCTGGGCCTGAAATTCTCTTCGGCTGCTTTATTTAGAATTTAATTTTAAGTAAATTAAGTACGGGTTCAGTGTTTTGTAATTCTGTCATTTTTCTTGAGTCGGCTTGGTAGTTTGGATCTTGCAGTGAATTTGTCCATTTCATCTAAACTTCAAATTTATTGGCATAATAAACTTGAAATGTCTGTGGGATCTATAACATTCATTTTCATTCTTAATAGTGGTCATTTGTCATATTTCTTTTTTTTTTATTTTAAAGACAAAAAGAACAAAAACATCTTAACAAACATATATAATTTAGAAAATAACACAAAACAATACAAGCAATGTAGAATCTCAAAATTTGTCATATTTCTTAATGAATCTAATTAGAGATTTATCAATTTTACAAGATTTTTACAAGAAGCTTTAGAATTAATTGAATTTTTTGTTCAGTTTCTATTTCATTCATATCTCCACATATCTTATATTTTTTCCTTTGAGTTTGGGTTTAGGTTTTTAAAAATAGCCTTTTATTGTGAAGGTTTCCCTGTGGTTGTCTACCTTGTGTCATATGTTTTTTGTTTTTCCTCAGCTCCTCACTCCCTTTATATTCGTCAATGTAGGTGTCACATTTCTGTAGGTAGTAGTACATTGTCTTGGAAGAATGATGCCTGTTTTTTAATTGGCACTACATAGGAAAGGAAGGCCGTATCTCTTTTACTATTACTTCGTGTAAACGTATTTGGGGTTTAACTAAAACGTGCTGCTGTGCTTAGGGTTCAGCCCAATTATAACAGGGTACTAACTCCCCTTTCACAGGGACCACCTGTGTGTGTGCACGTATGTTCATGCACCCAGCCCTTTCCTTCAGTACCTGTCTTATAATGTGCTTCATTACTCTGAATTTTAGAATACATATTTTCTAATTTTCTTTTTCTTCCTCTTTT
>NW_004955405.1:29767149-29781128 GCF_000276665.1 Chinchilla lanigera | reverse complement strand
TGTAGCCCAGGCTGGCCTTGAACTCATGGCAGTCCTCCTGCCTCAGCCTCTCAAGTGCTGAGAGTATTTAATTTTCTTTATGATTTCTTTTTTGACACACCCACATATTGAAGTTCTGTATGAAAGTGTATTGTTTTCTTTTCAAATGTTTGAGGCTCTTCTACATGTTCCTGCTTTCTAACTTAATTCTACTGTGGTCAGAAAATATGCTTGGTAAAATTCAAACTTTTGAAACTAGGTCTTTTGTGAGGTCTGGTGTGTGATTTATCTTAGGTAGTTTTCCATGTGCCACGTCTGTGTCCTACATAGTGGCTGGTCAGGTAGTTTACGATATTCCTTTGGATCCTCTTTCCTCTGATTGCTCTAGTAATTTCTGTGAAAGACATATTAAATTCTGGCTCTGATTGTCGCATTATTTCTAACTTTAGTTACTATTTATTTTTAATAAACATGTTTTACAGTGACTCTGTAAACCTTTATTTCTCTTTCATCTTCTTTGTGTCATATAATCTTAAAATTTTGTAATTATTTGGGGAAAAGTTAAGTAATACAGTGAGTAAATATAGTCCAAATTTTAGACTTGTTTTAGAGGTTTTTATTTTATTTTTTTTGTTTTGGCTAGGGATTGATCCTAGTGCTCGACCACTGAGCTACACTCGCAGCCCCTGACAGAACGTTTAACCACATATAAATGGTAAAATGATAATAATATACTTTCTGTTTAGACCTTTAGAATCAGGGTGGTGTACTGTGCTATGAACCTGCTGAACTTCAGCATCTTTTTTCTTTTTTTAGCACAGTCCCATAAATACACAGTCCCATGTATTTGGAACTAAAACTTGGAAAATTTCAAGATAGAAATAAGGTTGTCATACTGTGTTAATAGTCAATTTTGGGTGACTTGTATGTCTTTAAACAACCTTTTAACATGTTGTTGAGTTTATACAGTGTATAAGTGTATGCTGATTGGAAATAGTGTGCAGTCTAGAAATATTGTTACTTTGCATCTGGTTTTGACATTAAAATGGTTAATTTTTAATGTATGTTTCTTTACTGAGTAATATGCATAGTTTAATTTTTTGTGAAAACAAAAAGTCTGTATTTTAACTTTCTTGAAGCTGTATCTTCCTCATTCTTATAGCTTATTCGTTCAGTTACATAAAACAAATATCAAAGGACAAGTGATAAAAGAAATCACAGATAATCTGCTATACTTTAGAAAAAAAACAGATCATTTGCCTTTCCTCTATTTTTGAAATACATTTTATTTTCTTGTTTTTTCGTAGCTTAACCTTACATGTTTTAATGTATAAGACCTACCAAGTACATAACATATTGCATGTTTTCAAGGAAGGAGCAGAGTTCTTTTTATGGTTGGAAACTAACATACTGAATCAGTTATTTTGGATTCATGTAATATCTCTTCTGGCTGTTGTAGCCCCTCATCCTGCAATATTGTTTTATTTGAGGATCTGTTATCATGGAAAAGACTGGATTAAGTTAGGAGGCTTAGATGGTTTTGGCTTTATAACTAACTTATTGGACTTGAAAAACATCATTTGTACCTGTTAAGTGATTTGATCAGATGTTCTAAGGCATTTTTCTGTTGTGATTTTTATGAAATTAAAGTAATTTTATTTCTGAATCATACAAACATGTTTCAAAACCCGTAATTATTTATGGTCACCTTTGAATGGTAAATGACGCATTTAAAAATGATTTCTTAACTACCTAGAGTATCCAGCACAAAATTGGATCTACAGAAAAAATCTGAAACCCTTGAAACTACTAAGCAAATGCTTACCAGACAAGAGAAAGAAAATGCTGTCCTGAAACAAGAAATTGCAAAGTTAAGTCAAGATGCAAAGATGCAGCAAGAGGAATTGAATAATAGAATTCAAACAGCAGAAACAGAACTAAAGGAAGTAAAAATGGAAAAAGAAACGCTAAAGACAGAACTTTCTACAGCAAAAGACAAGCTATCAAAAGTATCTGATTCTTTGAAAAACTCCAGAAGTGAATTTGAAAAGGAGAACCAGAAAGGAAAAGCTGCTATATTAGATTTGGTTAGTTGTTTACATTCACATTCTTTTAAAAATTAAAAAAGTTTAGTGCGGTCCATAATGGTTGTGTTCACTGTGGGGAGTTGATCATGTGCACAGTAGCAGGACCGGGGGTGTGGCTCAGTGGTAGAGCTCTTGCCCTGCATGTGCATGACACATGTTCATGCTTTTCGCTTCCCCTTTTGCTCCCTCCCTGCCCTCTCTCCATTTACTTTCTTAGCAGCAATTATTTTCTTTAAGGTAAACTGAGTTTTTTGGCTTAATTCACTGTTCACATCCTACATTAAAATATTTTAGAAGTTTTCTGAGGAAAGGACGGGGCTTGTTGAATCTGTGAAAAAGATAACACAAGATACTGTTTTGGAGACGTGTGCATGTGTGTGCATGCATATTTTCTGGAGGCCCAGGATATCTTCAGTTGAATATAATAGTCCTCCTCTATTGCTGGTCTGAGGTTAGATTTGGGTGAGACTGCAGCATATTTGTTTTGGGGAACATTTTCACAATGTGTAACTACTAGTGAGTTATTATTTACATGTTCCAAAGAAAATCTTAATTTTAATGGTGGTACTATAAGCTTTTGAATATTCCATGTTTAGAGATACCATAAAACATATTTTAAATGCAGGGAGAAAAAGTTGAGAGTCTCAGGAAATGCCTAAAGAGGAATGAATTTTTAGAAATGCTTTAATGCAAAATAACACAAAAGTAAAGCAAAAATAAAACTCCTCTCTTTATGGAGGTCAGTGAAATTGTTTAGTAGGGTAAAACATACATGAAATTAGTATGTGTTCCTTCATGTTTGGAGAAAACATTTCCAATCTGTGCACCTTCTCTCTCCAGTTATGTTTGATTATTTTTTTAATTTAGTGCTTTAACATTTTCTTTTTTTCAAATTTTCTTTTGTTTTGAGACAGTCTCTCTATGTATAGTTCACCCTGGCCTTGAACTCACTACGGAGCCCACGGTGGTCTTGATCTCGTGGCAATCCTCTTGCCTCAACTTCCCAAATGCTAGGATTACAGGCATGCACTACCATACCCAGCCCTTGTTTTTTTTTTTTTTTTTGCTTTGTTTGTTTTTTGTTTTCACGATAGGGTCTCACTGTGTAGTTCAGGCTGGCCTTAAACTCACTGTGTAGCAAGGCTGGCCTCAAACTTGTGACCCTTCTGCCTGAGCCTCTGGAGTGCTGGGATTACAGGTGTGTGTCACCATACCTGGGTTTTTTCATTTTCTTATAGCTCATGGTTCTATTTTTTGACAGGTTTATTAATTATAAATAATTATGTGACCTAAAATATGATTTCCAAAGTGTTCTAAAGTATTTATGAAATATTTTTATCACTATTGGGGATAGAACGTGGGGCTTCGCACATGCTGGGCAAGCACTCTACTACTATTTCCAGCGCTATTCTATGATAACTATTGGTTGATTAAAGAAACCATTAGCAAATGTAGCATAGTCCTGTATTTGCCTTTATTTATTTATTTATTGGTTTTTTGAGAAGTCTTACTGTGTAGTTCAGGCTGGCCATGTGCTCGCTGTGTAGCCCAGGTTGACCTCCACCTTGTGGCGATCCTCCTGCCTTAGGCTCCTGGGTGATGGGATTATAGGTACTTGCCACGTACCCGGCTTTTACTATGAAATGGGTAATCCTATTCCATTTTGATTCATCAATGACTTTAATGTATTTGTGTGTATCTTACTAAGCTTATGAAACAAACTTTTAAGGTTATTACAAATATTTTCTGTATAATATGGTTTCTCTTTTTTTTGAAGGAAAAACAATCTTTTGAGGTTATTACAAATATTTTCTATATAAAACAGTTTCTCTTTTTTTTTAAGGAAAAAACTTGCAAAGAATTAAAGCATCAACTTCAAATACAGACAGAAACCACACAGAAGGAACAGAACGAAATGAAGAAGTCACTTGAGAAAGAGAAGGAGGTAAGATTTTATCTTTTCTGTAATATAAATGCATAAAGTATAACAGGCCTTTATATTTCAAAACATTTTATCCTGATAGGTCAAAGAAAGATATAGTTCTCTGAAATGGAATGGAATGAAAAAAATCTATAATACATATGTATATATAATATATATTTATTTATTTGTATCTTACCCCTAAAATAATTTAACCTCATTTTAAATAAAAATTACAAATAAATAAATATAATTAATAACTACAGAAAACTGAGTCCATAGTACTATAATTAGATAGTCTAGGTTAAAGAACATAGTTATGATGGAAAAAAACTTCAATAGACTTTCCATAGAAATGACCTTTATATTAATGATGTATTTGATAATTACATAGATATTTCTGTTGCACATAGATATGATAGATGTTTCTGTTGCTCTCCAGCTAAAATACATAAGCAAATGAGAAAATGCTTGCGTATAATACATAGTTATTACTGTTTGAGGATGTACTTGTTAGCAGCTGCAGTCTGGGCATAACGCTTTCTAGAAATTGGAGTTGATACAGTCCTGACGCATGTTCGATGTCACTGTGTTCTGACTGCTCACTGCAACAGGACATCTGGACTGTACATGCCAGCCGTGTAAGTGGCCACATTATAGTGGCTTAGTGCCTGGACTCTGAGCCAAAATGATATAATATGGTCATGCTTATTGTTATACTTCTTGTTTTGCACAAAAATATTCGGCTGTGCATTGCAGTAAGCTGGGGCATCTGCATATAGCACCAAAAAGGTTTTGAAAAGTAGTCTAGTGTGGTCAGATGCTCCAGTGTAATTCTGGATTATTAATAAAATATACATAAATCATGAATATATGACTTGACTGGAAAGGCAGAAAATAATAGTTTTCCTTGGCCACAGAAAAGCCTTCGTGTGACTTCTGTATGAATGGAAGCATCCTAGTAGAGTGTAAAAACAACGTCGCAAAATATGTCTCAGTGAGAGTAACTGTTACGTAGTGTAATTTAGTGCCATAGACTTATACCAGAATGTTTGCTAAAAGAAATTTTATTTGTATCATACTTGAAGTAGAGCTGTTCTTTCTGATTAGCTGTGACCAAAGGCTCAGTAGCACTTGGGAATATTCTAGAAAGTGAACAGAATGTCCAGCAATATGAACTTAGATGCTGACATTCCTATTCTGTGTGATACGCAGGCTTACCGATCCAGTTCACTTACCACTCTCTCTAAATACATAACTATAAGCTAAAAAGGAAGATAGGATTAAACAAATAATGTAGGTTAATTTGCATGTCATGTAATAGGGAATGGTGCCAGTTGTGAAAGCAATGTAAATTCTGATGTATTTCTCTCTTGTTAGTTACTGATCATTTGTGACCAGCAGACCCAATAGTGTCTACCATGAGTAGTGGCTGGCATGTAGTAGGTACTCAGTAAATTTGTTTTGCATGAATAAAGGAATGCCAGAATTTTTTTTTAGGCTTCTCATCAGTTGGCTTTGGAACTCAGTTCAATTAAGGAACAAGTTACACAGGCCCAACATACTTTAAAACAAAAAGAAAAAGAACAGCAACAACTTCAAGGGAACATAAAAGAGCAAAAGCAATTGACTGAACAGAGGAAAAAGCAAATAGAAGCACTCCAAGGAGAAGTTAAGACTGCCCTTTCACAGAAGGTATTGATAACAAATGTATTTACCGTTCAGAGGAAGAAAATGTTGGCAATTAATATAATATGATTGAAACAGATGAGTTGTATCAAGAATGTTTATATGTGTTCAAAAATTTTCTAACTTACATTTGATCGAGTGATTAAATATGCCTGAATTTCCATTCACCGTGATGTCAGGGAATTCTTAAATTTCTAGTTCTGATTGTTTATCTAATAAATATGAAAGTACATTTTTGTAAAATAACATATAAGTAAACTTCATGTTAAGGCAGTTGTTCAAGCAACATTTCTAGTGTACTAGAAAAATTTTAAAGGAATTCAAAACAAATGATTTTCATTAAGGGAAAAAAATCAAGAACAAACATCACAAAGTAGGGTATATTGAAAAAATTTAATAGTGTCAGGTTCCTTTTCTTTTCGATTTTTTTTTTTTTTTTTTTAAACCAGGGTCTTTCTAAGTAGTTTGGGCTGGCCTTGAACTGACTCTGTAACCCAGGCTGGCCTCAAACCTATAGCAGTCCTCCTGCTTTAGCATCCTGAGTGCTAGGTTTATAAGCATGCTAGCTAGTAGTGTCAGATTTCTTATACTATATCTGATATTTTTAGCTACATAAGAATGGTTTCTATTTCTAATATTAAGTACAAAATTTATTATTAAGCATAAGTTACTCATTCCTAAATACAGTTTTTGTTTGTTTGTTTGTTTTCTGGTTCCGGGAATCGAACTCACGACCTTGCGCTTGCCAGGCAGGCGCTGTGCCGCTGAGCTAAATCCCCAGCCCCTTCCTAAATATGTTTTAATACTTGTATAGAACAGCAGTTGGTAAAAATTGATTGTATTTAATGTGTAATATTTAATATGAAGTATTTAGCAAATTCAGCATGTGCATATTATTTGGTCTGTGGAGAAGAATCTTTAGTGGTAGAGTATATTAACCATGTCATGCCATTATGTATCAGTTGTCATACTACTAGAGTAAAAGGAATCCAAATTAGAAAACCATCAGCATACATTGAATATTGAACAGTGTTTTATAACTATTATTCTGTATTACACAGGAGTAGTTTCCTAATAACATAAGCAAGAGTTGACTACTTTGTCCTGTGTGTTAGATATAATCAAAAATCAGAATGTAATTGTCACAACACATTATGTTGCACACTTTGATATCTTCACATACAAATATTCCTGAGATCTTCATTTTCATAGCATTATAACTTAACTAATTAAAGAATATAACTATTGCACTTTTCCTTGGTATTATATTGGTCATTAAAATTAAGATTTCATTCAGGTTTATTAGATGATACCCAAAGAACTGAAATTTAGAGACAGTGTTCTTATTGGTAGTTCATTTTTATGCGTATATGGGTACCAAAATCAGGAATATATTTCTGGACATTGAGAAGGACAGTGATTGGGAGTGTTGGGTACGTAGCCCATATTTGCTGAGATTACAGGTGTGCACCACCTTAGGGTATGACTTTCCAATCTCAAGTAGCTTATAATTTAATGAGGAAGTAAGTATGTGAAGAAGATGAAACCTGGAGGTGTGAAGATGCAGCCTTTCTAGAGAGCTCTGTGGCACTCACTGAGGTCAGCTGGAGAGCCCTGAGTAGAGGTGACCGAGATGTTACCTACCAGACTAAACTCGGAATGGGAGAGTGGGCAGGTGAAATAGAGAAAATGGAAAAGCTAGAATAAGAGGACAAGTCCCATGTAAGCTCAAGTGCTCGCCCAGTTTAGGTCCACAGACACTGTTGTTTGCAGTGTGACAGCCATGCTGCCTGCTTATGAGAACATGACCAGAATCTGTGACAGTATTAGCAGACATCCTACCAGATCGCTGGTGAGGATCCCAGCCCAGCTCCTAAAGATGTAGCCACGCTGTGCAAAGCACAAAATAGGAAAGGCACTTACTTCAGAGGCCATCATTCCCCTTCCCTGGTGGAACTATGCCCTCCCTGCTTGGACATGACCCAGAATCTATGATAATAATAGCAAAAGAATCCTGGCCCAGGAGGGCAGAGCCCAGCCCAGGCCCAGAGTCCTAACCATTTGCAGTATGCTAGGAACTTCCAGGGGAGGAGGCTGGGGATGACCACAACCAAGCACTTCCCCAGTCAGCCTTACTCACTTTGTAGCAAACTAAGGGTAGGTGGGGATGGAATAGGCTTCATAACTAAGCAGATTTCCTCTCTAACCTGAAGCTTCCAGAATTACAGAGGGCCGAGCAAGCTGGGAGAAGGAACCAGGAGCTCCAGAGATGGGGAAAAGCCTGAAAGTTAGCAGTGGAATTTAGCAGTTTTCAGAATCTTCTTAGTTGTGGAAATTTCATTTTGTATTTGTAACTGGATTTTTATGTGCACGCCATTTTAAATAAGTTCTGTATGTTTCAGGCAGAGCTTGAGAATAAACTACAGCAACAGTCAGCGCAGGCAGCCCAGGAGCTCGCGGCAGAGAAGGAGAAGGTATCAGGGTTGCAGAATACCTATGAAAAGTGCCAGGAAAATCTAAAACAGCTTCAGTCTGACTTCTATGGGAAGGAGTCTGAACTTCTAGCCACAAGGCAAGATCTTAAGGTAAAGTAAGCTGTGGTAAATCATAGGAACTCAGCAAGTTGCTTGTAGACATTCCTTAAATGATTTATTTGTGTCCTTTATGGACAAGGGAATGTTACTTTTGTGAAATATAATACTTTCTAGTACTAAATTGTTACTTTTGGATTAACATGTTTTTTAAAGGAATTATTTTTTATTATAAGGAAATACTGATGTACATAAATGTGGGCATTTTAAAATGTCATGTCTGTAATTTGGTGCATATGTTAATTGTTACACCATTCATTTATCAAAGGATTATGATGTCTTCATTTGAAAATAACCTCAAAAGTGGGCTGCTGTTAGAACTAAAGAGTTTTAAATGTAAACCACTTGTAAAAAATGTGAACAGTTTTGTTGTTGCTTGTCAAACAATACTGACTTCGTTTTCTAAATTTGTCCAGTTCCCAAGATTCCTGGAATACCTGCTGATTAAAATTAGGAGATTATAGCTCAAATTGAGTTAACTTTAATTGTCTAACAATGTATAGAAATTTTGCCCTAGGTAGTACTGTTTATTAGATAAAGCATCATATTAAATGATGGGTGTGGAAATATAAATTTTTTATATAACATTAAGATATCGATTCATTAAGGAAATGGAATGTTGGTGTTTTCTCACAAAAGATCCAGCCGGTGCCCCCTACCCTAGCCATCTTGGGGAGGTGAAATGTGCTTTTGGTTTCTTGCCTGTGTTCAAGATTTTTATTTACTTTAGGGTACATTATTGGAAAATTCTACTGAGAATCGCAGAATAGTAAAATGGTTTATAAACATAATGTATGTATTTTATTCATGGGCTCTTGTAGGGAAGGTGCCATAACGGAGGTAGCATTGGCTGGGTCCTGAAGTGTGTGTACGGTTGGATGTGCAGAGGGTACTGAGAAAGATCATTTTGCTCGGGGCATGCTGGAGAAAAGTCGCCTCTGTGGGAGTGGGCGGAGGAGGGCACAGTGAGGGACTGACTTGCTGGAGTGCTGGTCCTGTGTGGAATTTAGGCTAAAAGGTGAAGTCTAAGTTGTGAAGCATTTCAGTTGTCTGGCAAAGGCAGCTGGGTTTTATATTTGAGGAAAAAGAGTCTAGGCCGAGAGGTAAAGGGAAAACACTCTTAGGACACTTAACCTGGAGTAATTTAAAGAAGCTTGGATTGACTAGAAGAGGAGATTAGGTAAGACATATTCTCTCTTCATAAATTGAGTAATCAGAATCTAATCTGTTTGGTTAGAACTAGAACTGAAGTTACAGAAGACAGAGTAGAAGAGATTAATAGGGACAGAGGTTAAATGAAAAGGCTGAATAATAGTAATCTGCAAGGAAAGTGAGGGAGTTGGTGATGATTTGACAAAGTGTGACATTGTGTAAAACAGTTTCATGGTGTCAGTTATCTACACTTAAACATATTGTACGTAGATAAAAAAGATGAAAATTAGCAAGCAAAAATAGAAAACCATATTTATAAGAAATAAAAAATACCACTTGACATTTAGGTGGTGTTACATTGCTGTTACATTCTTCGCAGCACTTGTGCAGCGTTGCAGGCTTGTGGAGGAGTGTGGGCTTACCCTACAGGCAGCGGGGAACTGTGGGAGGAGCTCTGTGGATTTGTGTCTCAGGTGGATGGCTGGCTGCAGAGTAAGGAATGTGTGGGGAGGGGCAGGATGTAGAGGACACTTGATGTAGTTCACGTGCAAAATGATGCTGCTCCGGGCTGGTACTAACAGGATGGCGAGAGTTGGGCGAATTTGAGGATGTTTGTGTGATAGAAGAGATGAAATTTAATGATTGATGGTAAAAATCCTCTAGAAATCACTCTTCATACTGATACATCATTTACCCGGAGTATAACCTAGGAACAGGACTTACAGTTCCTAAGTGAACTTTCATTAAGTCAACAATAATTTGTAACCTGTAAGCCGCATTGTGCATCCATAATTTCATACATGAAAGAGTAATTCGAATGACAAGAAGAGAAAGCAGAGGAACAGGTCGCCGTAGCATTGTACAACCTAGAGGGCTTGGGTAAGCTGTTTTGACAGCTGTCTTTCACAGGCGAGGGTAGGCCCAGTGCTACTTCATAACGGAACCATAGTTAGATCTTAGTTCTTATTCAAAGCCCTCTCTATTTTCTTTGACCACCACTAGCCTTTTTTTGACAAAGTAAACTTTTTTATAAATTCTATATTAATGCTCCTAAAATGAGAAGTCTATGAACTACTTACAAATTTTTTTTTAAAAGTTTAAATCCTACAGAAGTTTATAAATAGCATTTATAGACCAAAAGAAAAGATAGTCATCAACCATTATTTTTCCTTAGCTGCAGTGTTGTTATGTGTTGCTTATAAAAGACAAGCAGGGATTCAGGAACTCCTCTAAGCTGGCGCCTGCTCAAGTCAAGCCTGCCTGCTGTGGGTGGACATTGAGCCTACACTTGGATGCCAGTGGATGGAAGCAGCCTGTCCTGATCTGTGCTGTTAGCCCCATCTGCTGGAGCATTTATGAAATACTTTATTGACTGGATATTTCACTTTGGCTATGCTGGATGCTAATCTTTGTTGTTAAGAGGAGGTACAAGTCGGATTTTACACTCCCAAGTGAAGTGAAAATTGTAGGGTAATAAGTTGGAAGTAAATAGAAATCTCTGTAGTCTGATACCACATCTTATGCCATCTTTTCAGACTTCAAGAAAAAGTAATAACTAAAATTCTAAACGTTTTATTTTGAAAGAAGAATGAGAAAGCTTGCTGAAAAAACAAAAAGTAAAGGCTAACACAAAACACGCAACACTTCTCTTTTGCTGGAGGACTGTAATGTGTTGGTGGAATCAGTGTCAAAGTTGGTAATTGATCCACTCAGGGATACATGCCTATTGCAGTGGTCATGGATGCATTAACGATAATTCTAGTAAAACCATGGACTAGAAGAAGGAGGTTATCCAAGGGAAGACATGCTGAATTGAACAAAGTTAACATCTACAGCAAGAAAGATAAAACAGCAATCTACAATGAGAAAGATAAAAAGAACACGTAAAATGCACGGCAGTATTCCATGGAGCAGCATAGGTGGATGCTCAGACCATCTTACACTGCCCCGTTATGTGTTAGCAGTGTGTACAGTAAACAGATAGCCGTCTGGTTAATAAAGAACTAGATGACTGGGTCTTATCTGAAAAAAAGTAAGCCTTAAGGAGTTTACTGTTCTACTGACAAGCATTAAAAAAATTTAATGTATATTAGAAATAATTCTAAATTGAGTTAATGGTTAGGGGTAAGCTTATTTATTAATGCTTTTAACATGACAAGGTGTATCATAGCGCCTACTATATATATATATATATATGCATCTGTACATACATGTATACTGTTACCTATTTTAGAATTGCTTCCTTTCATGTCTCCTGCTCTTTTCTCGAACCATACCTGTTTTCTGAGTGTGTTTTCCGTGGTTTCTATTACTACGTGATATTCTTAACACCTAGCTAGTGTTGAAGGTGTGACAAGCATTCAGTAAATAGGTTTAGATTTCCTGTAGAAGTTTTAGAATTATTTTAATATTGCTAAATATTTGATATCATTAATATTTTTCATAGGTGCGGGAGTTGATATTCCGGGTGTTTGCTGCATGAGCTCAGTGAGGTGTGACTTACTGTCTTTATATAGTACAGTTATTGGCCTCATAATGACGGTTCAGTTAGTGGCAGGCTGCACAGACAGTGGAGGTCTGCAAGGTTATCATGGAAGTGAGCTATTCCTGTTACCTAGAGTTCTGCTGAACTGTTCTTATGTTTAGGTATGTTGGACACAAACACTTAACCACTGGCTTACAGCTCCCTGTAGCATTCAGTGCAGCAGCACGCTGATAGGTTTGCGGCAGGTGTGGAGTAGGGCGGATCCTCTAGGTTTGGGTAAGTGCACTTTGTGATGGTCATGTGACGGAATCGGCAGACAGGGATGTCCAGGACTTGCCCTCATTGTCAAATGTACAGTACTGTGTCTTATTTTCCATGATCTGTATATTAGCTTTTTTTTGTTAAAGTTTGCTTGAAATGACATAATAATTAAGGAATTTTTTTTTTTTTTATAAGTCTGTAGAAGAGAAGCTTTCTCTAGCACAGGAGGACTTGATTTCAAACAGAAATCAAATTGGAAACCAAAATAAATTGATTCAAGAACTAAAGACTGCCAAAACTACCTTGGAGCAGGATTTGGCGAAGAAAGATCAGCAGTTGAAGGAACAGAGTAAAACACTTCAAGATATGCAGAAAGAGAAGGTATTTGCTTTTCTGACTTCACTTCTGAGTGTTAGAGGACCAGAGACCATCAGGGCGAGGCCCTTAGCCAGTACATGCATCGCCTTTATTCTCAAGAGCTTTAAAATTAATGTTTAATGAGTCATTATTTTTCTACAGTCAATGAAAGAAAAAGAACTAGTAAATGAAAAATCTAAATTGGCAGAGATAGAGGAAATTAAGTGTAGACAAGAAAAAGAAATCACCAAATTAACTGAAGAACTGAAGTCCCACAAACAAGAAAGTATGAAGGTATGTTAAGTCATTTTCCTCTCTTTTATGTTGTATTATTGGTCTGTAAACATACATTTTGTAGGGATTGATAGGGAACCTGCTCTACGCTAGGCCAGTTGTTTTTAACAAATTCTTGCCAGAATGCTATTTTACTCATCTATACACACATTGAAGTAATGCTACTTTTGTTTTCAGATTACTAAATTAAGCAGAGTTTAGATTTCATTGAAATGGTAGTAAAAATTGATATTCTTTAGAAAATTATGCTTGTAGATATGTAAGAATTTAAGATTTTTAAGGAATTCTGCTTTTTTCAATACTTTTCTAAAATTCTCTAGTATCTTTTTACCTTGTATCATCAGTTGAAGACTGTTTATTATTTGCTTTATAAAGTATTATTCATTTTCTTGAAAAAAGCTAGATTCCTGAGTGCTGTCATGATGCCTTTTATATCTAGTATCATGCCTAAAATTTTGCATAGTAACTTATTATATCCTCTTCGTCTGTTCCTCTGGGATGTGACTTCCTGAGAATAAGGAATGTATGTAATTCCCTGTGTCCTCAGAACATAACATGGTGTGTGATACCAAAATGATGCCCATTAAATGCTTGTTAAGTGAGAAGTGAAAAAGTAGGGAGTGGGGATTTTTTCCCATGTACTGGTAGAATCAGAACATGTGCATCCCAAATACTACTGATCTAAATGGGAACTGAGCAGGAAATAAATAATCTCCTACCTTTTAAACCAGCTGTTTACTGAATTTGAAGAATCTCACGAGGGGTAAACACATTGCTGTGGTAAATTGCATAAACTTCAGCTACCTTTTGGAATATTTACTATTAAGGTTGATTTATATCTTGGCCTTTTCAACAGGAGATAACAAATCTCAAGGATTCTAAACAGCTTTTGATTCAACAGAAGTTAGAACTTCAAGGAAAAGTAGATTCCCTGAAGGCAGCCCTTGAGCAGGAGAAGAGAAACCAGCAGATGCTGAAGGAGCAGCTGAAAAAGGAAGAAGATGAACTAAAGAAAGAATTTAGTGAGAAAGAAGCGAAACTGGTCAGTGAGTTAGTGATGGGGAAGGTGATTTGTAACAGAGGTTTAAATCAGTCCAGTGAAAGCTCTTTTCCACTTAGAAGGTACAATCGAAATGCTTTCTTTTTTTTTTTTTTTTTTTTTT